>NC_084551.2:4315000-4352500 GCF_033978685.3 Nerophis lumbriciformis | reverse complement strand
ATGCACTCAAGAGACTGGCAAGCTATCCATTGTGTGTTGTGTATTTATTAGTTCAGGTGCAACTTTGCCTCCCCATAGGGCCGCACTTCTGGAAGCAATCTGTTGAGTGTTTATCAACTAAATTGTTCCAGAGGCCATCTTTGTGACAGGTTAAGAAGAACAAGGTTGGGCGGGACTTGTCCCTTAAGTGTTGCTCTGTTTTGTATAGACAAAGCCCAAAACCAGTGAAGTTGGCACGTTGTGTAAATCGCAGAGGTGGGACCAAGTCATTGTTTTGCAAGTCACAAGTAAGTCTCAAGTCTTTGCCCTCAAGTCCGAGTCAAGTCCCGAGTCAAGACAGGCAAGCCCCGAGTCAAGTCCAAAGTCAAGACTGGAAAGTCTCAAGTCAAGTCCTAAGTCCTGCATTTTGAGTTTCGAGTCCTTTCAAGTCCTTTTAACCACAGACTAATATATTAACACAGATTGTGTATGCTTTTCAAACGCTGTATTTATTTATTAAAACAAGTGCATTTTAAATTGCAGGAAAGAAAATTGTGCTGACATTGCACTTTATAATAGCACTATTAACCAGTCATTTTAAACATTAACTCATTCCTTTACAGAACAAACACATTGAAAAATAAAGTGCAAATGTACTTATTTGTACAAAAGTGTTAACATTGAAAAAACATGACATATACGTGAACATAACAAAAAAGTTGTATTTTTTATATGTCAGGGCCCTATGCTGCATTGCATTTGCAAAAGACCAAATTAGCCAAGAGTCTGTCAGTCATTTGTGCACGATGGGGGCGTAGTATGATGCCACCATGGCTGAAAACTCGCTCCACTGGAGCACTGGAGGCAGGCACTGCCAAGACTCTCATGGCCACTCGGAACAGTGAAGGAAGAGTCTTCATGTTCAATGCCCAGAACAAAAGGGGGGAGAGAGTTGTTTTGGGTTGGTGCACTACTTGTAAGTGTATCTTGTGTTTTTTATGTTGATTTAATTAAAAAAAGAAAAAAGAAAACAATTATTTCTTGTGCGGCCCGATACCAATCGATCCACGGACCAGTACCGGGCCGCGGTCCGGTGGTTGGGGACCACTGAGGTAAACACCCAACAGTATGTCAGAAAGCTAGCTAAAACGGTACACATATTCATAATATAGTATACATTTTAACTGACCTTTATTTTACTATTTTTGTCTTTTTTTAGGTGGCTAAAATACGCGATGCTGCTGACCGCCGTCTAACGTTACGTGTGATATATTGACTAACGTAACCCTGCTTAAAAAAAATCACTGAACAAAAAGTATGAATAAGGTAGTGAACTGCAACAGATTCCCGTGTTTGCAATAACGTTATAACGTTAGCAGTGAGTTTACAGCCTCACTGATTTAACTACACAGCAAATAAAAGTCACGTTACTTAGCCAATAAACGTTATCTTACATTCAAAACTTACCGTTCTTTGTGCAACTTCAAATGCCGGACGAAGTTGGAAGTTGTTGCCTCTCCATCAGTAATTTTCGAACCGCATGTGTTGCATACTGCAAACCATTTTGTGTTGACCACCTCGTAATTTTTATACCCAAACAAAATTATTTTAGGTATCATTTTTTGTTCACTGGCGTGTGGTTTGGACATGTCTTCTTCGTTGGTTGTCCTGCAATTTGATTGGATGAATGCTGTGTGATGAAAACAAAGTAGATCTAATTTGATTGGCTGTTGTACTGAGACCACACCAGCTGACACACGCAACGCTGATAGACAAGTACACAATGAAAAATACGGAGCGCTCCCGAATAACTTTTTCATCTTTGGGTTTTGGGGAAAGTAGCAAGTCATGTCAAGTCATGTCAATTCAAAAGGCTCAAGTCCAAGTGAAGTCACAAGTCATTGATGTTAAAGTCTAAGTCGAGTTGCAAGTCTTTTTACATTTTGTCAAGTCGAGTCTAAAGTCATCAAATTCATGACTCGAGTCTGACTCGAGTCCAAGTCATGTGACTCGAGTCCACACCTCTGGTAAATCGTAAATAAAAACAGAATACAATGATTTGCAAATCTTTTTCAACTTATATTCAATTGAATGGACTGCAATGACAATATATTTAGTGTTCAAATATAATCAATCAATCAATCAATCAATGTTTATTTATATAGCCCTAAATCACAAGTGTCTCAAAGGGCTGCACAAGCCACAACGACATCCTCGGTATAGCCCACATAAGGGCAAGGAAAAACTCACCCCAGTGGGACGTCGATGTGAATGACTATGAGAAACCTTGGAGAGGACCGCATATGTGGGTAACCCCCCCCCTCTAGGGAGACCGAATGCAATGGATGTCGAGTGGGTCTAACATAATATTGTGAGAGTCCAGTCCATAGTGGATCCAGCATAACAGTAAGAGTCCAGTCCACAGTGGGGTCAGCAGGAAACCATCCCGAGCGGAGACCGGTCAGCAGCGCAGAGATGTTCCCAACCGATATACAGGCGAGCGGTCCACCCCGGGTCCCGACCCTGGACAGCCAGCACCCCATCCATGGCCACCGGATCTGTGTGTCTCCCCTTCCACAAGGGATAGGGGGGAGCAGAGGAGAAAAGAAAAGAAACGGCAGATCAACTGGTCTAAAAAAAGGGGGGCTATTCAAAGGCTAGAGTATACAAATGAGTTTTGAGATGGGACTTAAATGTTTCTACTGAGGTAGCATCTCTAACTGTTACCGGGAGGGCATTCCATAGTGCTGGAGCCCGAATAGAAAACGCTCTACAGCCCGCAGACTTTTTTTTGGGCTCTGGGAATCACTAATAAGCCGGAGTTCTTTGAACGCAGATTTCTTGCCGGGACATATGGTACAATACAATCGGCAAGATAGGCTGGAGCTAGACCGTGTAGTATTTTATACGTAAGTAGTAAAACCTTAAAGTCGCATCTTAAGTGCACAGGAAGCCAGTGCAGGTGAGCCAGTATAGATAATGGCAGCAACACTTTCTTACCACTGTGTTACATGGCCTTTCCTTTTAACAAAACTCAGTAAACATTTGGGAACTGAGGAGACACATTTTTGAAGCTTTTCAGGTGGAATTCTTTCCCATTCTTGCTTGATGTACAGCTTAAGTTGTTCAACAGTCCGGGGGTCTCCGTTGTGGTATTTTAGGCTTCATAATGCGCCACACATTTTCAATGGGAGACAGGTCTGGACTACAGGCAGGCCAGTCTAGTACCCGCACTCTTTTACTATGAAGCCATGCTGTTGTAACATGTCGTTTGGCATTGTCTTGCTGAAATAAGCAGGGGCGTCCATGATAACGTTGCTTGGATGGCAACATACAGGTAAAAGCCAGTAAATTAGAATATTTTGAAAAACTTGATTTATTTCAGTAATTGCATTCAAAAGGTGTAACTTGTACATTATATGTATTCATTGCACACAGACTGATGCATTCACATGTTTATTTCATTTAATTTTGATGATTTGAAGTGGCAACAAATGAAAATCCAAAATTCCGTGTGTCACAAAATTAGAATATTACTTAAGGCTAATACAAAAAAGGGATTTTTAGAAATGTTGGCCAACTGAAAAGTATGAAAATGAAAAATATGAGCATGTACAATACTCAATACTTGGTTGGAGCTCCTTTTGCCTCAATTACTGCGTTAATGCGGCGTGACATGGAGTCGATGAGTTTCTGGCACTGCTCAGGTGTTATGAGAGCCCAGGTTGCTCTGATAGTGGCCTTCAACTCTTCTGCGTTTTTGGGTCTGGCATTCTGCATCTTCCTTTTCACAATACCCCACAGATTTTCTATGGGGCTAAGGTCAGGGGAGTTGGCGGGCCAATTTAGAACAGAAATACCATGGTCCGTAAACCAGGCACGGGTAGATTTTGCGCTGTGTGCAGGCGCCAAGTCCTGTTGGAACTTGAAATCTCCATCTCCATAGAGCAGGTCAGCAGCAGGAAGCATGAAGTGCTCTAAAACTTGCTGGTAGACGGCTGCGTTGACCCTGGATCTCAGGAAACAGAGTGGACCGACACCAGCAGATGACATGGCACCCCAAACCATCACTGATGGTGGAAACTTTACACTAGACTTCAGGCAACGTGGATCCTGTGCCTCTCCTGTCTTCCTCCAGACTCTGGGACCTCGATTTCCAAAGGAAATGCAAAATTTGCATGGTTAGGTGATGGTTTGGGGTGACATGTCATCTGCTGGTGTCGGTCCACTCTGTTTCCTGAGATCCAGGGTCAACGCAGCCGTCTACCAGCAAGTTTTAGAGCACTTCATGCTTCCTGCTGCTGACCTGCTCTATGGAGATGGAGATTTCAAGTTCCAACAGGACTTGGCGCCTGCACACAGCGCAAAATCTACCCGTGCCTGGTTTACGGACCATGGTATTTCTGTTCTAAATTGGCCTGCCAACTCCCCTGACCTTAGCCCCATAGAAAATCTGTGGGGCCTGTATTAGCCTTAAGTAATATTCTAATTTTGTGACACACGGAATTTTGGATTTTCATTTGTTGCCACTTCAAATCATCAAAATTAAATGAAATAAACATTTGAATGCATCAGTCTGTGTGCAATGAATAAATAAAATGTACAAGTTACACCTTTTGAATGCAATTACTGAAATAAATCAAGTTTTTCAAAATATTCTAATTTACTGGCTTTTACCTGTATGTTGCTCCAAAACCTGTATGTACCTTTCAGCATTAATGGTGCCTTCACAGATGTGTAAGTTACCCATGCTTTGGGCACTAATACACCCCCATAATCACAAATGCTGGCTTTTGAACTTTGTGCCTATAACAATCCGGATGGTTCTTTTCCTCTTTGGTCCGGAGGACACGACGTCCACAGTTTTCGAAAAAAATTTGAAATGTGGACTCGTCAGACCACAGAACACTTTTCCATTTTGCATCAGTCCATTTGAGAGGAGCTCGGGCCCAGCGAAGCCGGCGGCGTTTCTGGGTGTTGTTGATAAATGGCTTTGCATTGTAGAGTTTTAACTTGCACTTACAGATGTAGCGACAAACTGTAGTTACTGACAGTGGGTTTCTGAAGTGTTCCTGAGCCCATGTAGTGATATCCTTTACACACTGATGTCGCTTGTTGATGCAGTACTGCCAGAGGGATGGAAGGTCCCGGGCTTAGTCGCTTACATACAGTGATTTTTCCAGATTCTCTGAACCTTTTGATGATATTACGGACCGTAGATGGTGAAATCCTTAAATTCCTTGCAATAGCTCATTGAGAAATGTTGTTCTTAAACTGTTCGACAATTTGCTCACGTATTTGTTCACATAGTGGTGACCCTCGCCCCATCCCCAAATGCAGTTCCCCTTTAAGGACAAGGGAGGGTGGGACTTGTACCTTAAGTCTTATTCTGTTTTGTATTTAACACCCTCACATTTTATCTGATCAAATGTAACATAGTCATAAATGAAGTCACGTACTGTATCTGTAAGACAGTCGAGGATCTTTTATATCAGTGGTCCCCAACCACTGGGCCGCGGCCCAGTACCGGTCCGTGAAACGATTGGTACTGGGCCGCACAATAAATAAAAAAAATAAATAAAAAATACATTTTATTTTTGTATTTTTTATTTTTTTTATTAAATAAACATAAAAAACACAAGATACACTTACAATTAGTGCACCAACCCCAAAAAACTCCCTCCCCCATTAACACTCATTCACACAAAAGGGTTGTTTCTTTCTGTTATTAATATTTCTGGTTCCTACATTATATATCAATATAGATCAATACAGTCTGCAGGGATACAGTCCGTAAGCACGCATACCCCCCCGCCCCCCCGGTCCGTGGGACAAATTTTCAAGCGTTGACCATTCCGCAGTTACAAAAAGGTTGAGGACCACTGCCCTAAATGATAGGAGAGTTTTGCTTTTTTTAAGGATCCACGGCAAAAAAAGCACTAGTCAACGGTCCTATATATATGAATGAGGCACTATGCTGTTTTAAGGACCTTCTACAAAAACGCTAGTTAAAGGTCCTTGAAATTATTACATGATCTGCTGTTTTCAAGAATCTACCGCAAAAAATGTTGACCAAAGAGCTTCTGTTTCTAAGGATCCTTTGTACAACTGGAGCTTTCGGCTGTTTTAAGGATCTACTGCAAAAACGCTTGTGAAAGATTCTTTAGATGACTGAAGTGATGTGCTGTTTTTAAGAATCTACTGCAAAAAATGTTAGCCAAAGAGCTTCTATTTTTTTAGGATCCTCTATATGACTGGAGCTTTTTGCTGTTTTTAAGGACTTACTGAAAGTAAAGTTAATGGTCCTTGAATCTACAGGATCTAATGCAAAAAATACACAATCCATAGATCCTCCATGACTGTAGTGTAATGCTGTTTTTTTAGGATCTATTGCAAAAAAAAAGACACTATTCGTCAGGGAGTTCTCAAAAAATCAATTCACATCCAAATTGCAATATTTATTATGACTTACAATTTTCAAGAATTGTTCTTTTTTCCTTTTGCTGATTTCATTTTAAAAGTAATTTTTTTGGTTTAAAAACATTAAATAAGTATTATTGAGAATATCATTATTGATATTGTTGCTTTTTTAAATTTTGGTTTACCCTTTTTTTTAGTATTGCATTTATTGGGGCGGCATGGCGTAGTGGGTAGAGCAACCGTGCCAGAAACCTGAGGGTTGCAGGTTCGCTTCCCGCCTCTTACCATCCAAAAATCGCTGCCGTTGTGTCCTTGGGCGGGACACTTCACCCTTTGCCCCCGGTGCCACTCACACCGGTGAATTGAATGATGAATGATAGGTGGTGGTCGGAGGGGCCGTTGGCGCAAATTGCAGCCACGCTTCCGTCAGTCTACCCCAGGGCAGCTGTGGCTATGAAAGTAGCTTACCACCACCAGGTGTGAATGATTGATGGGTTCTACATGTAAAAGCGACTTTGGGTACTTAGAAAAGCGCTATATAAATCCCAGTTATTATTATTATTATTATGTCTTTTCAATCGCTTTGTAAATTTGTATCGAAAGTATTGTAATGCTGGAATTGAGTTGGAGTTGGGGTTGCTCTATTTTTTTTTTATTAGATTAAGATTCTGGGATTGTTGTTAAAAATATATATATTTTTAGGCCATCACTGCCCATAGTAGTCATATACGGCAGCAACCAATAGAAGCTTTTGCTAAAAAAAAAAATCCTCTTTACCTGACAGAAGTGCTCTCTCTCGATAAAAATGCTAGTCAAAGATCCTCAACAGTACTGTATGCTGTATGAAAGGGACGCCTTGCTGTTTGTGAGTACCTACTGCAATTACATGATTTGCCGCCACTTCAATAGCCCTTGTTCAGATCAAAATTTCCTTCAAGAAAGTGGAATTGTTTGTCTTCGTTATTATGCAAAAGCTCCCCGGCCGATTTCCATGCCACTCGGTGGAAGCGTGCAGCATAAACAGAATCCCTCTTTATTCTGCTGATGGACGTGTTTAATACAGGCGCACAACCAGAACGAGTGTGTTTTTCGATGGAATTTGGCGAGAGCGCAGGTGACCCCGGCCACTGAGAGTGATGCAGTCAGTAGAGCAAACATCCATGGCATGCAGATAACTTATTAACATATGAATGTGAGCGCCATGAAACCAGTTGAACATTCTCTCAGCTTCCTCTCCGTCTCGGCTGTTTGTTTTGTGCAGTAATTAGGGCAAGTATGTAGGTTTCTCTTTTGCACACACAGTATTAGAAATATTCACTATTGTCATTGACCGTGCATGTAGGCTTGTGACTTATTCATGCTGTGGACCTTTTTTATGTTCAATTTCATTTTACGGAGCATGAAATGCTCCAAGGGGAGGGAGTAAAGTGTGTACTGAGAGCCGGTGGAATGGGGGACACAAAACAAAAGTCTTTCCATATTTATGAGTGTTGAGCAATGCAAAGCTTAACCAGTACAGGCAGAAACATAGCTTTTTAGTTTTCTTGCATTTAAATCCTTTTAGTTCTTATTTTTCCTCCGGTTTTTCTCTTATGTGCTTTGACATCAACCACTTTACCCTTAGCTCCCCCTTCCCGCCGCCCGTCTAAGCGGGCAAATGACTTGATTGAATTTCGAACCACTTTGAAAAGTTTCATGCTGAATTCAAGGTGAGCTGATACATTTTTAATGAAGGTGGTTATATGGACTGCTTGCAGGTTGGTTACATCCGAAAATACATATATACTGTATTTTTCGGAGTATAAGTCGCACCGGAGTATAAGTCGCACATGCCGAAAATGCATAATAAAGAAGGAAAAAAACATGTATAAGTCGCATTTTTTGGGGACATTTATTTGATAAAACCCAACACCAAGAATAGACATTTGAAAGGCAATTTAAAATAAATAAAGAATAGTGAACAACAGGCTGAATAAGTGTACGTTATATGACTCATAAATAACCAACTAAGAACGTGCCTGGTATGTTAACGTAACATATTATGGTAAGAGTCATTCAAATAACTATAACATAACACAGTCTACCCCAGGGCAGCTGTGGCTATGAAAGTAGCTTACCACCACCAGGTGTGAATGAACGATGGGTTCTACATGTAAAGCGACTTTGGGTACTTAGAAAAGCGCTATATAAATCCCAGTTATTATTATTATTATATAGAACATGCTATACGTTTACCAAACAATCTGTCACTCCTAATCGCTAAATCCCATGAAATCTTATACGTCTAGTCTCTTACGTGAATGAGCTAAATAATATTATTTGATATTTTACGGTAATGTGTTAATAATTTCACACGTAAGTCGCTCCTGAGTATAAGTCGCACCCCCGGCCAAACTATGAAAAAAAAACTGCGACTTATAGTCCGAAAAATACGGTACCCCATTTTCCGGATCATAGGGTGCACCGGATTATAAGGCATACTACTGTAGCACCCCTACTGTAGGATAGCAGGTTAGTACAACAATTAAGATTGCTAGGTTCTTGGCTGTATAATTGAGAGACTTGCAATGAGACGTTACGTACTTAGTGGACCACAGAACAACTGCTGGCAAATTTATTGCACAATAATAAACGATAACACACGAACAGTGTGCTTTTTAAATTGAAAATACCCCCCAAAAATGAAATAAAAATAGAGCTCTGTTGCAAAATTCAAAAGTAGCAAAATAGAAGAAATGTCCTTTTTAAATTGTCCTTTCAAAAAATACAATCTACCCGGGTAGTATTGAATTGAACACTGTCTATATTCCTTGGTTGGGAATCCTTAGTTCTATTGTAATCCGTTATTCCACACTGATTCGGTTCGATACTTGCGACTCTGATGGTGGATCAGTTCAGTTATAGATCACTGCAGAGTGTGGAGACCGATGCAGCTGGCCACACCACATCCAAACGCTCCCTCTCCGCAGACTCTCACTCACTGGGACTGGCTCGCCATCATAACTCAAGTCCAGCTTGGAACCAGACTTCAGGATCATACAAAAAAACCAATCTGCACATAGCAGTACAGAATGTAATCAGTTAGAATACTCTTTTTACTCTTAGTTCTCTTCCATATGGTACCATATTAACTTCAATTTTAAATCACTAAACACAGTTACTCATTTTAACCATTTAGTCATGGACTTATGAATACTGGTCGGTTCACACTGTACTCCATATAAGTCTGTAAGACTTTAACAGCAGCATCAAATCATGAAAACTATAGTGCTTCACCTCTTACTTAAGACTTCGATGAATGAAATGAATTACATCCATTTAAGCATTTTTTACCTTTTTATCTTTAAATTAGGAACTGTGAATGATCACTTTTTAAACCATCACAAAATAAAATAAGTGATTATTTAACTGAAATCACATTTTGGTCATCATGTATTATAATGATTATCATTTTAACTGTATCAATTTAATAAATGAAATGTATCAACAGTTCCCCTTTAAGCAGCATGACAAGGGTGCTTTTAGCTGCATTGGAATGAATGCAGCTTCTCTGCTTAACATTAAATATACATCTTTTTTACACAAAACGAAAATACAATAAAGTTATAGTTGCATCATTAATTTAAACCTGTAGTGACCACATGACTTTGACAAATCAATTTTAACATTTTTTAAGTGACCAAAGTGACTTTGGCACACCATATATTAGAAATTAATAATAGGAGAATATATTCGTGACACTATATTTCCATATGGGTTACACTACCGATGAATGGTATATTTTGGATCTTTTTTCATATATAAGGCGCACCGGTTTAAAGGGCGCATTGAAGGAGTCATATTAATATTATTTTTTTCTAAATTGAAAACACTTCCTCATGGTCTAATAATACATTTACAGATAATCTTCAAGACGCTTTCTGACAGTCACTTTCGGATGCGCCGTTTTGTTGGCGGTCTTATTTACGTGACTCACCTTCGACAGTGTCTTCTCCCTGTCATCTTTGTTGTAGCGGTGTAGCGTGCAAGGACGGGATTGGAACAAGTGTCAAAAGATGGAGCTAACTATTTTAATGACATTCAGACTTTACTTAAATCAATAAATGAGCAGCAGCTTAACACCACAGGAAATGTGTCCGTGAAAAAACATTCAACTCGAACTCTAATAACTACAGTTCCTTGGGTGAATGTGGAGGATGTGTCAGTCGATCACCAGCCAGGCATTAAAAAAATAGTCCTAAAATGAGCGATCATAAATCTTCACTATGACGTCACTTTCGTCACTTGATTGACATTCACGGCACCCGAGGGTCTTCTGAGATGACGCTGGCTGCTGCCAGCTCATTACAATTACCGACAGGAAGGCGAGAAACACTTTATTTCAACAGACTCTGGCGCCGTACCTGTAGTCAAAACTCCAAAGACCGACTGCACAGTTGAACAATAAAAGCGCTGCTTCATCCTGCCTGCCTTACAAAATAAGAGTCTCAGAAAGCTGGCGTGCACAAGCTAGCAAGCTACGGAGTTTGCCGACAATGTATTTCTTGTAAAGTGTATACAAAGGAGTATGGAAGCTGGACGAATAAGATGGCAAAAACCAACCACCACTTTCATGTGGTATTGGACAGAAAGGAGGACTTTTTTTCTCCTCCATTCGAAAATGCGGACATTATCAGCACCACTGTCTGATTCCTATCAATGTAAGTCATCAGAATCAGGTAATACACCAACTTATATTCTTGTCTTCATGAAAGAAAGGAATCTATATGTGTTAAACATGCTTGTATTATCTTTAAACACCTTTAACTTGTTAACAATATTAACTATATGTGTTAAACATGCTTGTATTATCTTTAACCACCTTTAAGTTGTTAACAATATTAACTATATGTGTTAAACATGCTTGTATTATCTTTAAACACCTTTAACTTGTTAACAATATTAACTATATGTGTTAAACATTCTTGTATTATCATTAAACACCTTTAATTTATTAACAATATTAACTATATGTGTTAAACATGCTTGCATTATCATTAAACATCTTTAACTTGTTAACAATAGTAACTATATGTGTTAAACATGCTTGCATTATCTTTAAACACCTCTATCTTATTAACTATATGTATTAAACATGTTTGTATTATCATGAAACACCTTTAACTTGTTAACAATATTAACTATATGTATTAAACATGCTTGTATTATCATTAAACACCTTTAATTTATTAACAATATTAACTATATGTGTTAAACATGCTTGTATGATCATTAAACACCTTTAACTTGTTAACAAAAACATATATTTCATAAATAAGTAAATATAAATGATATATATGAATGAGGTAGATCCCCACGACTTGATCAATTGAAAAGTAGCTCACCTGCAGAAAAAGTGTGAGCACCCCTGTTTTAGTGCTTTAATGGCAAGTTTACTGACAGATATAAGTAAGAACTTTACACTACCTTTTGTACAAACCCTGTTTCCATATGAGTTGGGAAATTGTGTTAGATGTAAATATGGTCTAATAATACATTTACAGATAATCTTCTGTTTCCATATGAGTTGGGAAATTGTGTTAGATGTAAATATAAACGGAATACAATGATTTGCAAATCCTTTTCAACCCATATTCAATTGAATGCACTACAAAGACAAGATATTTGATGTTCAAACTCATAAACTTTATTTTATTTTTTTTGCAAATAATAGTTAACTTAGAATTTCATGGTTGCAACATGTGCCAAAGTAGTTGGGAAAGGGCATGTTCACCACTGTGTTAAATGGCCTTTCCTTTTAACAACACTCAGTAAACGTTTTTATATTAGAAATGGCAACAGCGGAGGATGAATGTCCCATTACAAGATAAAGGAAAAAGAAGAAGCTTATCGACTATGTCGTCGGCACGGACTACAAAGGCGGACGGGCGCAATTTTTCGGGATTTATGCAGATCCCAAATACAAATCAGCAGGTACCAGAAAGTAAGAAAAAAACATTCAGAGTATGGCCACTTCGATTTCAGGAGATCTCCTCATTGATTGGTCAAAAGGCACTCATGTGACTACAGGGTTCCATGTCTGCTACAACTTTGAGCTATTCCTATGTGTCTGCAGCGCTTCTTCGTTAGTTTTTCAGTGTGTAAAAAGGCCCTGTTGTGCAGCATGGGGCTGCTCCACCCGTGAGAATTGTGGAAAGCTTATACAGAATGGGAAGTTAAGGTTCGCCGTCAACACTGGAGAGCCACACACTGTCTTGTGCGAGGTAAACACATAGCATAACGTCTGCGTTTTGTTCGGGAGAGAACACACAGAAGCTAATACGAATAATAACAGAAGATATTAACAAATCAAAGAGATGGTTTGACAAAAACAGACTATTGTTGAGTCTCAGTAAAACGAAGATAATGTTATTCGGTAGCTGTAGAAGAGAAAGTCAAACACAAATACAAATAGACAGAGTAGACATTGAAAGAGTAAAATGAACCACATTTTGGGTGTAATAATTGATAGTGGATCAATAAAGTTTGTCTAAGTCTAAAAGCACAAACATGGATCTCACAGTGATTTCATAGCAAATGTTGGGGGCAGCCACCATAGTTGACATACTTCACATAAGTCATAATTTCTCCGTGACTATTAGTCCAAATCTAAAAAGGCAAAAAGGGTAATAAGTTATTTATTTGGTCGTTCTGTGTATTTTTTTTTTTTTAAACTTTTCTTGTCGTCAGGTGCGTGGTTTAGAGCCTGCTGGTCACTAAACACTGCATGAATGGAGCAGCAGAGTGCATCAATTAGGGCTGCAAAATTATACTTTGACAAAATAAAAGCATGCTTTATTGCAAGTTTATGAGCTGGAGTATGTTTAGAATTATATAAAGACTTAATATTTTAGTTTACAAAACCCAAACCCAGTGAAGTTGGCAAGTTGTGTAGTTCGTAAATAAAAACTGAATACAATGATTTGCAAAACCTTTTTTTAACTTATATTCAATTGAATAGACTGCAAGGACAAGATATTTAATGTTCAAGCGGAGAAACTTAATTTTTTTTTTTGCAAATTATTAACTTAGAATTTAATGGCAGCAAAAAAGTTGGCACAGGGGCATTTTTACCACTGTGTTACATGGCCTTTCCTTTTAACAACACTCAATAAACGTTTGGTAACTTAGGAGACCCACCTGTTCCCAATTAGCCTGTTCACCTGTGGAATTTTCCAAATAAGTGTTTGATGAGCATTCCTCAACTTTCTCAGTCTTCTTCCCCACTTTTGCCAGCTTTTTTTTAAACAAGTTGCAGGTATCAAATTCCAAATGAGCTAATATTTGCAAAAAAATAACGTTTTCCAGTTCGAACTTTAAGTATCTTGTCTTTGCAGTCTATTCAATTGAATATAGGTTGAAAAGGATTTGCAAATTATTGTATTCTTATTTTATTTACCATTTACACAACGTGCCAACTTCACTGGTTTTGGGTTTTGTATTTCGTCAGGTTAACTAACGTCCGAACGACCAAAATTGCATGCTTCCGGACGCAGCTGCACACTCCACTGGTAGCAATCATGGCGCCTTTCGTTTAGTTGGCCAAACTCTCTTTATACATGACTATAATTCAACTAAATCGTGAGCGCCTCTACTGGTTGAGGCCTAGTATTCAGAGGTGGGTAGAGTAGCCAGAAATTGTACTCAAGTAAGAGTACTGTTACTTTAGAGATTTATTACTCAAGTAAAAGTAAGGAGTAGTCACCCAAATATTTACTTGAGTAAAAGTAAAAAGTATGTTGTGAAAAAACTACTCAACTACTGAGTAACTGATGAGTAACATACACACTTATATCATATATCATATATATATATATATATATATATATATATATATATATATATATATATATATATATATACAGTTTATTATTTATATGTATTTATTTTGCTGTTTTTGTTTACCTGTTAAAGGTGTTTTAATGAATATACATGCATGTTTAACATATAGATTCCTTTCTTTCATGAAGACTAGAATATAAGTTGGTGTATTACCTGATTCTGATGACTTGCGTTGATTGTAATCAGACAGTAGTGATGATAACGCCCACGTTTTCAAATGGAGGAGAAGAAAAGTTCCTCCTTTCTGTCTAATACCACATGAAAGTGGTGGGTTTTTGGCATCTTATTTGTCCAGCTTCCATATTCGTTTTTATACACTTTACAAGAAATATATTGGCGTCAAACTCCGTAGCTTGCTAGCTTGTTTGCGCTGGCTTTCGGAGACTCTTGTTTTGAAAGCGCAGGCGCGAGGGAGCGGCACTTTTATTGTGAAGACAGGAACGTCCTCATGTGCGGTCAGTCTTTAGGCTTTTGACGCGATGTACGGTTGAAATAAAAAAGTATCTTTTTTCCTTCACACTTTTGATTGATTGATTGGAACTTTTATTATTAGATTGCACAGTACAGTACATATTCCGTACAATTGACCACTAAATGGTAACACCCCAATAAGTTTTTCAACTTGTTTAAGTCAGGTCATGTGACCGCCTGGCTCTGTTTGATTGGTCCAACGTCACCAGTGACTGCATCTGATTGGTGGAACGAAGTGAAACGTCACCAGTAAGGCAGGCACTTTGAAGGTCTGTCTGACAGACCAAAACAAACAAAGCGTGCATTAACAGATCGATAAAAATTAGTAGCGAGTAGCGAGCTGAATGTAGATAAAAGTAGCGTTCCTTCTCTATAAATATACTTAAGTAAAAGTAAAAGTATGTTGCACTAAAACTACTCTTAGAAGTACAATTTATCCCAAAAGTTACTCAAGTAGATGTAACGGAGTAAATGTAGCGCGTTACTACCCACCTCTGCTAGTATTGCACTCCATTATGCCTCGTTGCTTCAAGTTCATCATTTTGACAGACTTGCTAATATTATATGAATTGATTATTACATAGAAATGACTTGGTGTGTTGCCAACCACTCAAAGCGAGGGATGGTGCATGTGGGTCAGGAAGGCTTGGCCTATTACCATGGTGATGTTTTTATTGAAGAGGGCTCAGCTTATGTGAGGGGGAGTTTTGGGATTGTGTGTGAGGGAGGGGGTATGGCGGGCATTGTCTTTATGGCTGAGTAAGCTGAATGCGTGTAGGGGGTGGCTGACTGGCCCGAGAAACTTGTGGGCACGCAGGCTCAAGCATAGGGGAGGACTCCGCATCCTTCCCGTTTCTTAATGTACATCACAACTTCTGAGAGAAAAGTAACACTTTGAATGCAAATTAGGGTTACTTCTCTGTTTTGGCGGGCTCAGTTTCAGCTTGGAGGCGATTTAAGCCGGGTGACGCCCCCTCTTTGCCCCCTTCGCGTGGCCACCCACTTCCCATCTTTCCCAATCTATCCCTCCCCCCACCTTTTCTGTCTAGTACATCCAGACAAGAGGCCTTGTTCTCATCTTTTTATCCCTCCTATCTTTCACCTCCCTGTCCAGTGCTTTTGTTTGAGTGACATTAGTTATTGGTGTATTCAGAAACCCACCCCCGCACTCAAGGCTACGTTGTTTATGGCAGCAGCAACACGACGGCTAACAGGAGAAAATAGGTTGAGATGCTCTGTCAACATGGCTGAGGGTTTTTTTTTTGTCAGGCCTTTGCTAAAGGGGTTTTCTTTTTTTACCTCTTTGTTTTTATCTTAAATTGTATTGTCTTTATGTTGTGTCCAACTTCCTGGAATGCTGCTTCAGCTCAAGGCCCAATTTAGAACTACAATACTCAAACTTAGGATGCTTTCACGGGTAGAGGTGGGGGATATAATCGATTTTTAGACTCATCGCAATTCGTACATGGACGATTATAATATCGATTAGTAAACGTCAATCTTATCGATTTATTTATTGTCCATCCATCCATCCATCTTCTTCCGCTTATCCGAGGTCGGGTCGCGGGGTCAGCAGCCTAAGCAGGGAAGCCCAGACTTCCCTCTCCCCAGCCACTTCGTCCAGCTCTTCCTGTGGGACCCCGAGGCGTTCCCAGGCCAGCCGGGAGACATAGTCTTCCCAACGTGTCCTGGGTCTTCCCCGCGGCCTCCTACCGGTCGGACGTGCCCTAAACACCTCCCTAGGGAGGCGTTCGGGTGGCATCCTGACCAGATGCCCGAACCACCTCATCTGGCTCCTCTCGATGTGGAGGAGCAGCGGCTTTACTTTGAGCTCCTCCCGGATGGCAGAGCTTCTCACCCTATCTCTAAGGGAGAGCCTCGCCACCCGGCGGAGGAAACTCATTTCGGCCGCTTGTACCCGTGATCTTGTCCTTTCGGTCATAACCCAAAGCTCATGACCATAGGTGAGGATGGGAACGTAGATCGACCGGTAAATTGAGAGCTTTGCCTTCCGGCTCAGCTCCTTCTTCACCACAACGGATCGATACAGCGTCCGCATTACTGAAGACGCCGCACCGATCCGCCTGTCGATCTCACGATCCACTCTTCCCTCACTCGTGAACAAGACTCCGAGGTACTTTAACTCCTCCACTTGGGGCAAGATCTCCTCCCCAACCCGGAGATGGCACTCCACCCTTTTCCGGGCGAGAACCATGGACTCGGACTTGGAGGTGCTGATTCTCAGAATTTCTAGGCGCAGTCAAGGCGTTGAGGGGATCTGGTTTGGTGGCTGCAGGATTAGGTCTCTGCTTTTTGCAGATGATGTGGTCCTGATGGCTTCATCTGGCCAGGATCTTCAGCTCTCACTGGATCGGTTCGCAGCTGAGTGTGAAGCGACTGGGATGAGAATCAGCACCTCCAAGTCCGATTTATTTATTGTAAATAACGTAATGCAGAAATTTCTAAAATTTGGCTGACTACAGCGAGCCACCTCACCGAGAGATCCGCCCACATTTTCATTGTGGGATTCCAAAAAAAACCAATCCATTTGGAATAAGAAACAGTTAAATTAAGTTGCAACTGATCGACGCTTATTTATTGAAACGAAAATAAATGTAAAACTGCATCAATATACATCTCTTTAATTTAGGAAACCAGGGACTGCAGATGGAAATGAGCTATTTAGCTATAGTCTGGTGCAGAACATATCTGTATTTGAGCTTAAAGGGGAACATTATCACAATTTCAGAAGGGTTAAAACCATTAAAAATCAGTTCCCAGTGGCTTATTTTATTTTTCGAAGTTTTTTTCAAAATTTTACCCATCACGCAATATCCCTAAAAAAAGCTTCAAAGTGCCTGATTTTAACCATCGTTATATACACCCGTCCATTTTCCTGTGACGTCACATAGTGATGCCGATACAAACAAACATGGCGGATGAACAGCAAGATATAGCGACATTAGCTTGGATTCAGACTCGGATTTCAGCAGCTTAAGCGAAATTGAAGAAGAAACTGAAGCTATTGGGCCATATCGGTTTGAACCGTATGCAAGCGAAACCGACGAAAACGACACGACAGCCAGCGACACGGGAGAAAGCGAGGACGAATTCGGCGATCGCCTTCTAACCAACGATTGGTATGTGTTTGTTTTTAAGTGTTGTAATGTTTTTAAGCTAAATTATTGGTAAACACAGTTTATGTATAATTTACGTAAAACCGCGAGTAAAAAATAAAGTTTTCATCAATTAATATATTCTGTAGACATACCCTCATCCGCTCTCTTTTCCTGAAAGCTGATCTGTCCAGTTTTGGAGTTGATGTCCGCAGGCCAGGGAAGCTAGAGTCGATAGCTCGCTCGTCTGCGGGAACAAACTGCCGCCATTGCTTGCCGTGCTACCGAGGTCCTATGTCCCTGAATAGCTCACACACTCCGGCAGATTCAATGGGGGTCTGGCGGCAGATTTCTTTGACTTTATCATTGGAAATGCATCTGCTTTGAGTGTCGCAGGATATCCACACATTCTTGCCATCTCTGTCGTAGCATAGCTTTCGTCGGTAAAGTGTGCGGAACAAACGACTGACCATTTTCGTCGGCTTTCCCCACACCCTCGTATTTTGAACAACATTCGTCCAATTTCTTGCCACTTTCGCATCTTCGGGCCACTGGTGCAACTTGAATCCGTCCCTGTCCGTGTTGTTACACCCTCCGACAACACACCGACGAGGCATGATGTCTCCAAGGTACGGAAAACAGTCGAAAAAACGGAAAATAACAGAGCTGATTTGATTCGGTGTTTGTAATGTGTTTGAGAAAATGGCGGATTGCTTCCCGATGTGACGTCACGTCGCTCCGAGAGCGAATAATAGAAAGGCGTTTAATTCGCCAAAATTCACCCATTTAGAGTTCGGAAATCGGTTAAAAAAATATATGGTCTTTTTTCTGCAACATCAAGGTATATATTGACGCTTACATAGGTCTGGTGATAATGTTCCCCTTTAAGGTCTCTGGGCATTGTCCCTTCAAATAAAGACTAAACTAAACTAATAAATTAAAGATGCATCAATAATCGATTTTTTTAATTGAATCGAAGCTCCTGAATCATAATCGAATCGTGAGGTGCCCAAAGATTCCCACCTCTAATCACAGCTTTAGTTAGTTTTCTGAAACAGAAAATTGATTTGTCAACAATCGTGACATCATCACTTGTGTTTCTGCGAAGGGACGCGAGTCCGCGCGGCCACTCACAGCAATATGGCGGGTGAAAATATGTAAAGTGTGGGAGCATTTCCTCTTATTTTTGGTTAAAAAAAAAATAGCTTGCTCATTTTGCAAAGCAGATCTTGTTTTCTTGACTTATCTGTAATATGTTAACACTTAAAGCTGGGTAATGTCAGACATCTGCAGGATGCTGTCTCAACTAGTTATAATAATTAACTTGTACGTTGTTAGTTACCGCGTGAGATGAAGTGGTGTAGAAAGTAACTATCATTTTAGCCAAAGTCTGATAGCTATACTTTGTCTAAATAAAATGAAGTACTTTTTGAAACAGTGTCAGTTTTCAGTTCAATGAGGAAAGACACAGTAACAAACGACACACACACACACACACACACACACACACACGCACACACAAAAACGTTAGGCACCAATTCCCGGGTATCATACAATACAATATTTTGGATAACGTTGAGATAATGTTAAGAATGAATCAATGATACAATTCTTTACATTGATACTGTTAAATTATTTAAAATGCCAGGAGTCAATAATATGACAGCTTTTGAAACACATCATCACAAAATGCTTGATTCTTTTCCACTGATGGTGGAAACTTTACACTAGACTTCAGGCAACATGGATCCTGTGCCTCTCCTGTCTTCCTCCAGACTCTGGGACCTCGATTTCCAAAGGAAATGCAAAATTTGCATGGTTGGGTGATGCAAATTTTGCATTTCCTTTGGAAATCGAGGTCCCAGAGTCTGGAGGAAGACAGGAGAGGCACAGGATCCACGTTGCCTGAAGTCTAGTGTAAAGTTTCCACCATCAGTGATGGCTTGGGGTGCCATGTCATCTGCTGGTGTCGGTCCACTCTGTTTCCTGAGATCCAGGGTCAACGCAGCCGTCTACCAGCAAGTTTTAGAGCACTTCATGCTTCCTGCTGCTGACCTGCTCTATGGAGATGGAGATTTCAAGGTCCAACAGGACTTGGCGCCTGCACACAGCGCAAAATCTACCCGTGCCTGGTTTACGGACCATGGTATTTCTGTTCTAAATTGGCCCGCCAACTCCCCTGACCTTAGCCCCATAGAAAATCTGTGGGGTATTGTGAAAAGGAAGATGCAGAATGCCAGACCCAAAAATGCAGAAGAGTTGAAGGCCACTATCAGAGCAACCTGGGCTCTCATAACACCTGAGCAGTGCCAGAAACTCATCGACTCCATGCCACGCCGCATTAACGCAGTAATTGAGGCAAAAGGAGCTCCAACCAAGTATTGAGTATTGTACATGCTCATATTTTTCATTTTCATACTTTTCAGTTGGCCAACATTTCTAAAAATCCCTTTTTTGTATTAGCCTTAAGTAATATTCTAATTTTGTGACACACGGAATTTTGGATTTTCATTTGTTGCCACTTCAAATCATCAAAATTAAATGAAATAAACATTTGAATGCATCAGTCTGTGTGCAATGAATAAATATAATGTACAAGTTACACCTTTTGAATGCAATTACTGAAATAAATCAAGTTTTTCAAAATATTCTAATTTACTGGCTTTTACCTGTATATATTTTTGTAGCACTATGCTTGTCCTTACTTTTAAGTGGACATAAGTTTAGGATTTTTTTTTATTTTTTTATTTTTTAAAACAGCCGAATGAGCAGCATAGTTACAGTATAAATGCATATTTATTAAATAATATATCGTCGTCGTTGGTAAGTACATGCCTAAAAATATCTCAAGCTGAATTTGATAGCAGATTGCTAAACTAGAGCCACTGAATGTAATTGAATGAAACGCTTAATAGTCTGATTATTTGACTAATTAAGATAGTCAATGACTAGTTGACGAGCAAAAAAGTTGTTAGTTGCACCCCTTTTTAAGCCTAATTTCTCTCAATCATTGCAATCTTGGCTTTGTAACAGACGGGGCGGGACGAACTTGATTGGTTGCATGTTGACAATATAAAGCTGAGGAGAAGAAGAAGCAGATCAATATTGCAATTTAAATTTTTTGGTAAACGACTAACCAGCACAAGTACATGGTATACATATTGAAGCGTTCCCACAGAAGTATTGGACAGCATAGGACAGGGGTCAGCAACCCGCGGCTCCGGAGCCGCATGCGGCTCTTTGATCACTCTGATGCGGCTCAGCTCCATACTTGTCGACGCCCCCGATTTTCCCGGGAGACTTCCGGATTTCAGTGCCTCTCGCAGAAAACTTCCGGGATTATTGTTGTCCGATTTTCACCCTTACAATAATAATAAGGGCGTGCCATGATGGTACAGCATTTAGCGCCCTCTACAATCTGCATTAACAGCGTTCCAGCCCAACCTCTTTGTTATATGCATCTTCTGCTTGCACACGTAAGTGACAGCAACGCATACTTGGTCAACAGCCACACAGGTTACACTGACGGTAGCTATATAAAACAACTTTAACACTCTTACTAATAATGCGCCACACTTTGAACCAAAACCAAACAAGAATGACAAACACATTTTGGGAGAACATCTGCACCTTAACACAACATAAACACAACAGAACAAATACCCAGAATCCCCTGCAGCCCTGACTCTTCTGGGCTACATTATACACCACTGCTACCACCAAACCCCGCCCCCACCCCAACCCTGCTCCCTCACACATCAACCCCCCCCCCCCCCCCCTCCTCCCTCTGTGCGTCAGTTGAGGTGGGCGGGGTTTGGTAGCGGGGGTATATAATGTAGCCCGGAAGAGTTAGGGCTGCATGGGATTCTGGGTATTTGTTCTGTTGTGTTTATGTTGTGTTACGGTGCAGATGTTCTCCCAAAATGTGTTTTGTCATTCTTGTTTGGTGTGGGTTCACAGTAAGGCTGAAACGACGCGTCGACGTAGTCGACGTCATCGGTTACGTAAATACGTCGACGCCGTTTTTGTGCGTCGGCGCGTCGCATATTTACGTCACACTACTTTACTGTCATGGCGGAGCGCAAAGCAGACGATGCGAGCGAGGGGAAAAAAGCACGCCAAAAGTCGTCAAAAGTGTGGGAGTATTTCAATAAACGGCCTAATAATGTTGTTGTATGCACACTGTGTCGAGCGGAAATGGCCTATCATAGCAGCACAACGGCTATGAACGAACATTTGAAAAGAAAACCCCCGACAGCGTTCTTGCCATCACCATCAACAAGTCAATCGTCCGCGTGCGTATACGTTGTCATTATTACACAAAAAACATGAATGTGTCATTTGTATCTGCGTTGTAAATTCATAAACTAAAGCACCGTTTCGCTCTGAGAGGCGCGTTTGGCGTGCCTATTCAGTGTTTACAAAGACGCGCTCCTCTTTAACGCTGTGGAGAGGCGGCGGCGGCGAGCGAGCGGCGAGGCGGGGCGCGCCGGGAGCGACGCCGCAATCGTGCCCAGGTGCGCGATCCGCGCAGTTGGAAGAGAAAAGACTTTGTGTAAAATTAAAAGATTGTAAACCTGGCAAAGCGGTCTGGCGTTCAGTCTGTCGGTCCTGAAAGAACCCCACGGTACAAGACGTGTCACAAACGCTAATGTTAATTAGTTGTGCAAATACCTTTTACAACATTAACAGTTACATATACTATGTACAAACCAACAATTAACTTTCACTTTAATCATACTATCATTGTTGTGTTATTAAGCAAAATAAGCAATACTTTTACTTTTGTTGAAATGTTTACACTGTACACTTTTTTGTATTGGATGTTTAGCTTTATTTTTGCACATTTTAGCAAATAAGCAATACTTTTACTTTTGTTGAAATGTTTACACTTGTTACAGAATATTTCCTTTTGCACTTTTTTGTATTGGATGTTTATCTTTATTTTTGCACATTTTAAAGCAAAATAAGCAATACTTTTACTTTTGAAATGCTTATACTATTCCAGAATATTAAGATTTGCAATGGATGTTTACTTTTATATTTGCACATTAAAAAGCAAATAAGCTACTTTTAATTTTGTTAAATGTTAAAAGTTTTAAATGTTTACATTGTTACAGAATATTTTGTCATGTTGTTGTCAATGTTGACTGACTAGTGGCCATACTTTTTTTTTTGTAAATAAAAGCCATGCCTTTTGAAAAAACTGGCCTACATTTATTTTTTCCTCTTCATTTTAAATAAAAAAAAAAATCGGTAAAAGGAAAAATAATCTATAGATTAATCGAAAAAATAATCTATAGATTAACCGATTAATCGAAAAAAATAATCTATAAATTAATCGATAGAAAAATAATCGTTAGCTGCAGCCCTAGTTCACGGTGTGGCGCATTATTAGTAAGAGTTTTAAAGTTTTTTTATACCGCCACCGTCAGTGTAACCTGTGTGGTTGTTGACCAAGTATGCGTTGCTGTCACTTACGTGAGCAAGCAGAAGCCCCATACAACGTGTGGCTGGGCCGGCACACTGGTTGTAGTGGGCGCTAAATGCTGTACCATCCCGGCACGTTCGAGAGAACAGTTGCCCTGAAATTCGTAGTCTGCCGGAAAACTCGGGAGGGCTGACAAGCATGATGCTGTTAAGCGCCATTCATATAAAACCCGCGGGCCGCACTAACATTCAATTTTCATATTAAGGTGTGGGCCGCGTGTCTGAGACCCTTAGTTTATACATAGCACAAAGCAAAAAAAAATTTTTGTATGCAGTGTAGGGATGTCCCGATCCAGGTTTTTGCACTTCCGATCTGATACCGATATTGTTTTTGCATTTCCGATTTGATACCGATACTGACCGATACCGATACTGACCGATACTGGCCTATCCGAGCATGTATTAAAGTTTAAAGTTATTTAGCCTACTTAGTTGTCAGAATCATGTTGAAAAGGGTTTTAGTACTCTTGATAACAACTAGCCAGCTGAATTAGGGGAGTTTGAATAATACACAATGGTTGGTAACAAGAAACTGACCTGTTTATTCAAGGATAAACACAAAATAGACAAAATTATACATGACAAACAGAAATGGCATCATTGAACTAGGGCTGGGCGATATGGCCTTTTTTTAATATTGCGATATTTTAAGGCCATATTGCGATACACGATATATATCTCGATATTTTGCCTTAGCCTTGAATGAACACTTGATGCATATAATCACAGCAGTATGATGATTCTATGTGTTTTGATTGATGATTGAGACTTTTATTAGTAGGTTGCACAGTGAAGTACATATTCCGTACAATTGACCACTAAATGGTAACACCCCAAGTTTTTCAACTTGTTTAAGACGGGGTCCACTTAAATTGATTCATGATACAGATATATACTATCAGATATATACTATCATCATAATACAGTCATCACACAAGATAATCACATTGAATTATTGACATTATTTATAATCCAGGGTGTGGAGGGGGGCGCCGGATGTAAGTGTCAAAAAGACAGCCAAAAGAGTTTGATATGAGAATAAATCTAAAGTTAAAATATAGGGTAGAAATGCACCCATTTGCAGGAAATGTAGTCTTGATTTTCAACATTTTCTTTCAAGGCTTGCATGTCTACATTAAAACATTCTTCTTCATACTGCATTAATATATGCTACTTTTAAACTTTCATGCAGAGAAGGAAATCACAACTAAAAAAATCACTAATATTTTCATACGGTGTTGATATGGAAATTTTTGCCATTTTGATGGTGTGGACGTGTGGCACCGAATGGAAATAAGCGTCTCGACAGACGTCACAATATTTGAACAATGATGACGAAAACTGTTGTCTCTGTCGTGTCCGTGTGTCAAAAATTGTTAAGCGCTTATTTTTTTATTTGATTTTGTGCGTGGCATAGACACCTTAGCGGCTGCGCTAGCATCACAGCTAACGTTAGCCATGCCGCTACCTCGCTCTCTGCTGGGAGAGGACGTATACGTATGTGACGTATGACGTGACAGTATGTGACGTATGACGTGACAGTATGTGACGTGTGACGTGACAGTATGTGACGTGTGTAAGAAGGTGCGCTCGCTGTCTGTGAGAGGGAGACACAGGAAAGAGTGAGAAGAGCCTGTTGGTTAATGCCAGCAGCTAAAAGCAACTGCGTGAGAATTGTGGATGTGTTGAAGGTGTGCTGGAAAATGCGGAACGGAAATTACGGCGCAGCAGAAAAGTGGAATGTATTATTTAAATAGGTGCGTTGGAAAACACGGACCGGAGTTTTTTTTTAAAACTGGATCTGGATCGGCATTTTCCCATGCCTTGCCGATACGCAATTTTTGGCAAATATCGGCAGCCGATCCGATCCAAATATCGGATCGGGACATCCCTAGTACAGAGCGCCAATAAACCTTGATTGAGACTTTTATTAGTCGGTTGCACAGTGAAGTACATATTCCGTACAATTGACCACTAAATGGTAACACCCGAATAAGTTTTTCAACTTGTTTAAGACGGGGTCCACTTAAATTGATTCATGATACAGATATATACTATCAGATATATACTATCATCATAATACAGTCATCACACAAGATAATCACATTGAATTATTTACATTATTTATAATCCAGGGTGTGGAGGGGGGCGCCGGATGTAAGTGTCAAAAAGACAGCCAAAAGAGTTTGATATGAGAATAAATCTAAAGTTAAAATATAGGGTAGAAATGCACCCATTTGCAGGAAATGTAGTCTTGATTTTCAACATTTTCTTTCAAGGCTTGCATGTCTACATTAAAACATTCTTCTTCATACTGCATTAATATATGCTACTTTTAAACTTTCATGCAGAGAAGGAAATCACAACTAAAAAAATCACTAATATTTTCATACGGTGTTGATATGGAAATTTTTGCCATTTTGATGGTGTGGACGTGTGGCACCGAATGGAAATAAGCGTCTCGACAGACGTCACAATATTTGAACAATGATGACGAAAACTGTTGTCTCTGTCGTGTCCGTGTGTCAAAAATTGTTAAGCGCTTATTTTTTTATTTGATTTTGTGCGTGGCATAGACACCTTAGCGGCTGCGCTAGCATCACAGCTAACGTTAGCCATGCCGCTACCTCGCTCTCTGCTGGGAGAGGACGTATACGTATGTGACGTATGACGTGACAGTATGTGACGTATGACGTGACAGTATGTGACGTGTGACGTGACAGTATGTGACGTGTGTAAGAAGGTGCGCTCGCTGTCTGTGAGAGGGAGACACAGGAAAGAGTGAGAAGAGCCTGTTGTGTAATGCCAGCAGCTAAAAGCAACTGCGTGAGAATTGTGGATGTGTTGAAGGTGTGCTGGAAAATGCGGAACGGAAATTACGGCGCAGCAGAAAAGTGGAATGTATTATTTAAATAGGTGCGTTGGAAAACACGGACCGGAGTTTTTTTTTTAAACTGGATCTGGATCGGCATTTTCCCATGCCTTGCCGATACGCAATTTTTGGCAAATATCGGCAGCCGATCCGATCCAAATATCGGATCGGGACATCCCTAGTACAGAGCGCCAATAAACCTTGATTGAGACTTTTATTAGTCGGTTGCACAGTGAAGTACATATTCCGTACAATTGACCACTAAATGGTAACACCCCAATAAGTTTTTCAACTTGTTTAAGACGGTGTCCACTTAAATTGATTCATGATACAGATATATACTATCAGATATATACTATCATCATAATACAGTCATCACACAAGATAATCACATTGAATTATTTACATTATTTATAATCCGGGGTGTGGAGGGGGGCGCCGGATGTAAGTGTCAAAAAGACAGCCAAAAGAGTTTGATATGAGAATAAATTTAAAGTTAAAATATAGGGTAGAAATGCACCCATTTGCAGGAAATGTAGTCCATCCATCCATCCATTTGCTACCGCTTAATCCCTTCGGGGTCGCGGGGGGCTGATTTTCAAAATGTTCTTTCAAGGCTTGCATGTCTACATTAAAACATTCTTCTTCATACTGCATTAATATATGCTACTTTTAAACTTTCATGCAGAGAAGAAAATCACAACTAAAAAAATCACTAATTTTTTCATACGGTGTTGATCTGGAAATTTTTGCCATGTTTTGCCATTTGGAGTCTGGACGTGTGGCACCGAATGGAGATAAGCGTCTCGACAGACGTCACAATATTTGAACAATGATGACGAAAACTGTTGTCTCTGTCGTGTCCGTGTGTCGAAAATTGTTATGCGCTTATTTTTCCAAATATCGGATCGGGACATCCCTAATGCAGTGTTATTTAATTTTAAATTTCAAAAGATTTTTTTTGGCTCCCATTGTTTTCTTTAATTTGTGAAACTGGTCAAAATGGCTCTTTGACTGGTAAAGGTTGCCGACCCCTGGCATAGGACTTCACAAAAATGGCTAACATAGCAACAAGACATTATCACCAGGCAAAGATTCCTTGTGACATCCTGCAAAAATGCTAGTTTTAATATCCTCTGCATGACCGGAGCGTTTTTACTGTTTTTAAGGATCTTCCGCAGAAACTTAAATTCAACATGCCTCTTCAATCTTTTCCAATGTCATTAAAAAATGTCATTGTTTATGCAAGGTTATTACAGATGTGAACCAGGTTGCGCATTTGGCAACAGTTTGCAACTTGCAAAATTTGCAACAACGTCTTTGCTCTTATCTATAATAATGTTCTTGCCAAGAAAAATACAGTTCTTCACTGTGTGTTCTTGTATTTTTTTTGTTTTTCTGCCTAAATTCCGCAATGATAATGTTGGAGTGTTTCTTGGAAAAGCGTAGCTCTTTCTTCTCGGTAAATTGGACACCTGTGATGGTTTGGCGATGCCGTTCCTTTCTGTGTCTCTGTAGTGCTCGCATTATGAGTCGTAGCTATCTCTCCCAATGATGAGTGATGCTGTGTGAATGCTGTGGCGCTTGCCAAGCCCGGCTGCCCATTCATCATCGCAAGTGTCCCAGAATGAGCATTACACTGGCTCTATTAAGAGGAATGTAATTGATGTATCGCGGGGAGTTTATTATTCTTTTTTTTTGTCTTAATAAAAGCGGTTACAGGCAAGCGCTTAGTAGCTCATTAGTACCCAGCCTAGCAAAGGCTTTGCATGTGTTTATTTTAGTGCTAATGATTATTAGGCCTTATCATTAGGAGGCCGGTCGAAATGAGCTGCCCTCCCCGCAGCCTTCAGCACCAGTCTGATAAATGTCAGGAGTTTTTTTTTTTTTTAAAAGGTTAGGTGTGTTTGGTCTCTCTTCTACTCACAAAGGTTTTCCAAGTAATGTCAGTATTTTTTTCAGGTTTTTAATGTATTAGATGAATAGCCTTTCAATACATGCACTAAAACCTTTCTTTTTGTATAGACGCTTCAGTACATACACGCTCTGCCTTTGGACTCCTATTTTAGTGATAAAGGCGCTTTAGTGAAATGACTTTGCTTTGTGAACTTTTCATTACCTATAACGCAGATAATTCCTAAAGCTCATTGTTGACTTGAACAGAATATTAGACCGTGTGAACCCAGCCTTTGTTGTGATATTGAACCACAAACTGGGTTGTACACATCCATACAGTCGTGGTCAAAAGTTTACATAATTTGTAAAGAACATAATAATGTCTTGAGTTTCCAATCATTTTTACAACTCTTATTTTTTTGTGATAGAGTGATTGGAGCACATACTTGTTGGCAGAGGTGGGTAGAGTAGCCAGAAATTGTACTCAAGTAAGAGTACTTTTACTTTAGAGATTTATTACTCAAGTAAAAGTAAGGAGTAGTCACCCAAATATTTACTTGAGTAAAAGTAAAAAGTATGTTGTGAAAAAACTACTCAAGTACTGAGTAACTGATGAGTAACATACACACTCATATCATATATATATATATATATATATATATATATATATATATATATATATATATATATATATATATATATATATATACACATATACATTGATATATACAGTATATAATTTATATGTATTTATTTTGCTGTTTTTGTTTACATGTTAAAGGTGTTTTAATGAATATACATGCATGTTTAACATATAGATTCCTTTCTTTCATGAAGACTAGAATATAAGTTGGTGTATTACCTGATTCTGATGACTTGCATTGATAGTAATCAGACAGTAGTGATGATAACGTCCACGTTTTCAAATGGAGGAGAAGAAAAGTTCCTCCTTTCTGTCTAATACCACATGAAAGTGGTGGGTTTTTGGCATCTTATTTGTCCAGCTTCCATATTCGTTTTTATACACTTTACAAGAAATATATTGGCGTCAAACTCCGTAGCTTGCTAGCTTGTTTGCGCTGGCTTTCGGAGACTCTTGTTTTGAAAGCGCAGGCGCGATGGAACGGCACTTTTATTGTGAAGACAGGAACGTCCTCATGTGCGGTCAGTCTTTAGGCTTTTGACGGGATGTACGGTTGAAATAAAAAAGTATCTTTTTCCTTCACACTTTTGATTGATTGATTGGAACTTTTAT
Source organism: Nerophis lumbriciformis (assembly GCF_033978685.3). Taxonomy (NCBI): domain Eukaryota; kingdom Metazoa; phylum Chordata; class Actinopteri; order Syngnathiformes; family Syngnathidae; genus Nerophis; species Nerophis lumbriciformis. The sequence continues at coordinate 4,323,120 of NC_084551.2, read as the reverse complement.
TAGTATATTGCACAGTACAGTACATATTCCGTACAATTGACCACTAAATGGTAACACCCCAATAAGTTTTTCAACTTGTTTAAGTCAGATCATGTGACCACCTGGCTCTGTTTGATTGGTCCAACGTCACCAGTGACTGCATCTGATTGGTGGAACGAAGTGAAACGTCACCAGTAAGGCAGGCACTTTGAAGGTCTGTCTGACAGACCAAAACAAACAAAGCGTGCATTAACAGATCGATAAAAATTAGTAGCGAGTAGCGAGCTGAATGTAGATAAAAGTAGCGGAGTAAAAGTAGCGTTCCTTCTCTATAAATATACTTAAGTAAAAGTAAAAGTATGTTGCATTAAAACTACTCTTAGAAGTACAATTTATCCCAAAAGTTACTCAAGTAGATGTAACGGAGTAAATGTAGCGCGTTACTACCCACCTCTGCTTGTTGGTCACAAAAAATATTCATGATGTTTGGTTCTTTTATGAATTTATTAGAGATGTCCGATAATATCGGGCTGCCGATAATATCGTCCGATAAATGCTTTAAAATGTAATATCGGAAATTATCGGTATCAGTTTCAAAAAGTAAAATTCAAGACTTTTTAAAAACGCCGCTGTACGGAGTGGTACACGGACGTAGTGAGAAGTACAGAGCGCCAATAAACCTTAAAGGCACTGCCTTTACGTGCCGGCCCAATCACATAATATCTACGGCTTTTCACACACACAGCCATACAGGTCACACTGAGGGTGGCCGTATAAACAACTTTAACACTGTTACAAATATGCGCCACACTGTGAACCCACACCAAATAAGAATGACAAGCACATTTCGGGAGAACATCCGCACCGTAACACAACATAAACACAACAGAACAAATACCCAGATCCCCTTGCAGCACTAACTCTTCCGGGACGCTACAATATACCCAACCCCGCCCACCTCAACCGCCTCATGCTCTCTCAGGGAGAGCATGTCCCAAATTCCAAGCTGCTGTTTTGAGGCATGTAAAAAAATAAAATAATGCACTTTGTGACTTTAATAATAAATATGGCAGTTCCATGTTGGCATTTGTTTCCATAACGTGAGTTGATTTATTTTGGAAAACCTTGTTATGTTGTTTAATGGATCACAACAAAATTAGGCATCATAATGTGTTAATTCCACGACTGTATATATCTGTATCGGTTGATATCGGAATCGGTATTTAAGAGTTGGACAATATCGGAATATCGGATACCGGCAAAAAAGCCATTATCGGACATCTCTAGAATTTATCATGGGTCTACTGAAAATGTGACCATATCTGCTGGGTCAAAAGTATACATACAGCAGTGTTTCCCACACATTCATTTATTTGTGGCGGCCCGCCACGAAAGAATTACGTCCGCCACAAATGGATTTTTCGGCTTTTGACTCGCTCGACCGCTCATAAAAGCAATGGGACTCTGTCTGTGAATGTTGCTTGTAGTTACAACTCCGGTGCAGTAGGTGGCGGTAGCCTACTATGCATTGTAACTCCGCCAATAGCACTTAATTCACCTGGTGGGCCAGAAGAAGAAGACGAAGACGAAGAAGACGAAGACGGACGGACGGGATCAAAATACGAGGGTAATATAGCTTATAGGTAGATAGGTTATAGCTGCATCGCTCGCGGCTCGTCATATATTTAACGTTAATCCGCGATTTCACCGAGCGTTTCACTGACGGTGCTTCATTAACACCGCCGCTGTTTGACTCGGAGTCCAGGGCAGACGCACGTAATAATAATCACCTGTTTTCATACCGACGAGCTAGCGTGTCCAGGTTATAACCCTGTTGTCAATAAACACACGTTGAGACGGTGCTTCAGATACTACATTAATACTCAAGCTAAAATGTCCACTGGAGCACGTGAATGCAATGAAAAGAATAAAATCTGAGCCAACCAGCTGTTAAAATGTTGTCCAGGTTAATGTTTTGGCCATTAAAGGCCCTTCATTTCAAGATTTCAACTGTGATCGGGCTTTAAACAGGTGGCTGACCTGTTCAGATGGGTGTAACTGCTACTGGTCAAATAATGTGAAATAGCATTTAATTTTACATGTATGCAATGCCATTTAAATGTAATTATAGATAATAATAATAATAATAAATACTGTGTAGTGTTGTAAATAGTCAACGGGAAGAATTTTAGTAAGATATAAGCCATGAGCACTACACAGCCAGAAAAAAACCTAGGCAGGACAAGTAAAAATATTGGGGCAAGTAGAAAAATTAGGGCGGAGGGAACAGGTGAGACTCAGCAAACACTGAAAAATAAAGCAGGGTCAGATCAGAAATGCACTTTTCTCATGAAAAGGGTCCTAATTTATATTCCACACCACGACAAAACATGCACCTCTGCCTCTGTTTCACTTCATGTTGCTGGTAAATAATATGGTTGTAGTAGTAGGCTAAAGTTAAATTATTTAGTATGCACTAATTAAAGGGGCAGAGCTTTAAGAGACATTATAGCTTTTATATTTTATAAGATATATTTTTTGTAAGAACCACAATTAATAAATATATTTCAGTGAATAACTAATTGTTCAAATCTGTATATAAATATGTACATAAAGTGTTGTAATTATATTCCAACTCCGCGTTCTTCTTGGTCATCGCCGCTGCCTCCCCCCGACCACACCACCACAAATAGATGCCTGCCCTGTGGGAAACACTGTACAGCAATGTTAATAATTGGTTACATGTCCCTTGGCAAGTTTCACTGTAATAAGGTGCTTTTGGTAGCCATCCACAAGCTTGGTCACATTTTCAGTAGACCCATAATAAATTCATGAAAGAACCAAACTTCATGAATGATTTTGGTGACCAACAAGTATGTGCTCTAATGACTCTATCAGAAAAAAATATGAGTTGTAGAAATGATTGGAAACTCAAGACAGCCATGACATTATGTTCTTTACAAGTGTAGGTAAACTTTTGACCATGACTGTACATTTCCATTGATGAATAAGGGAAGTGGAATGACATTGCCGTAATGAGGAGTAACGGTCATGTTGCAAGATGACAAGGCATGTTGTTAGCTCGTCCTTCACTATGTGAATACTGTGACCAAGTATGTGTGTGCTTGTGTGGGTGTATCATTCACATAAGCAACCACGTTATCACCCACAGACATCACTTCTAAGGACGTCCTGTGTTAATCGCTTCCTGCTCGTTTATCCGACTCCGTTTTAAGGGACGCTATTCCAACCAATGGCTTAGTGACAACACACCGCCTAGCTGCTGGGTTCCCCCTTACCCCCCACTGGGATGGTTGTTTTACACTCTGAGGGGGTCGCCAGACTGCTGGAATCGTTCCCGTCCGATCCAAAGTAAAAAAAAAAACTGTCCTAAGAACTAATGCCAAATGTAATTAAGTCCTGTTGAAGGCTTTCCAAAAACACGACTATGTGATGTTTTTGGAAGAGTTACAGTATCTTACCAAAGTGAATATCGCCTTCACATATCAGCAACCATTTAATTAAATTATCTCAAGGCACAAATTAAACTTGAACGCACTTTTTTAGGCCCCTGTTTCCAATGTAAGGTTATCCAGGGTAAATCCCACCTAACCTTATCCGTGTCCACACACAACAATGCCACTGTTTAAGACCCCCTCCCCCTCCGTCCGCCAGTGCAACGCGACCTAGTACGCATGCGTGAAAAAAATGCGTGCGTCATAGTCACCTCTGACCTGGAAGTGTATTCTAACCTTGTGTTTCAATGTAGACTGTTGCCACATTTCTTTTAACAGGAAACCTTGCTTGCCTCACCATCAGCAGCTGTTAGACTATTGTAGTGAATCACACCTGAGCCATCATGCATGAGTCATATCTTTAATGGACACGTGAAAGTAAACAACAACCAACAACAGGACACTGTGCTTGTAGGCTAAAATTGGCGGTCGTACTCGACGTCCGCAGCCACTTCATGGCTTCACAATAGTTATAGACAGGCCCGGCCCTAACCAATCTGGCGCCCTAGGCAAGATTTTAGGTGGCGCCCCCCCACATCGGCAGTGAAGTGTATATACTCACAAGAAACCGGATAGCTTTGTCTTTGACCTTTTTTTTACTTAAAGAAAGCAAATTAACAATCAGAATAGTTAACAAGATAAAAAAAAATATGAATAAATAAATGAATGCAAAAATGAATATATGAAATACAATATGTTTTACATACATATTGCTTAATTAACATTAATGATGTGCACTTTAACAACTAGGCTTACAACTATACCTAATATATAAAGGGGTGGAAAAGTGACTATTACCTGCAGGGCAAACATTAGCTAACCAGAAGGCAATAACAATGTAAACAAAAAACACCTGCTTAAAAGATCTAATACAAATGTCCCTGAGGTATGTAAGGTGGGAGTACTGTAATTACCTAACGTTACATTATTATTTTCCATAACAATTTAGCCCCCTCCACCATATTAACCCGACGTTAAAACAGAACTAGCTATTTATTGATTAGCAATTGCCGAATCATGTAACATTAGCTTAATGCTAAAAAGCCAGGTTACTATCACATTCTGTAACAGACAAATAATTTCATGTAGGCTAACGTTACCTACCTGCTACCTCTGTCTTTTTCTCGTTTCTCCTCCTCTTCTTTTCTCTTTTTTCTTCCCTGGGCACCTGACAGTTTTGGCCGTTTTGACATCTTGTGTTGATTTTTTGATGTGGTGACGTCCAAAAAGAGTCATGATACGGGAAGGGAGGGGGCGCACCGTGCGGGGGGGGGGGGGAGGGGGCGTAATGTTGTAACAAATAATATTTCTATTATATAGGCTTTACTTTGCATTTTAATTAACGTGGGATTATTTTTTGTATTTAGAAATAATAGTACCAACTTTTTTTTTTTTTTTTCTCCAACATTTGTGGCACTGGCGTGGCGCCCCCTGATGGACGGTGCCCTTAGCATTTGCCTATACGGCCTATGCCACGGGCCGGCCCTGGTTATAGAGTACAAAACTAGACCTTGAGTAATCGCTCGACATACATCACGGACAATAACTGATCGTCTGCTTTGCCAGTCCAAATGCATTCGCTATTTTTCGTAGTCTTCCCTTGTCCACGGGAGCCCGCATTGTCGTCTCTCCTTCGACAAATGGACAAAGTTTTTCACTAAGTAGAATCACAGCTGACCTGGACATTCGAAAGTTCTCTTGCCGTTCCGCTGGCACAACGCACTCGGTGACAAACATATCCCATCAGGCTGCCGTTCTTCCAGGCCTTATCCAAAACCGTCGCTCAACATTGCTATGTTGCCGTCTGAGATGTGTTGTATCCTAAATAGCTGCAATCGCCTGTTTCCTTCTCTTAAGGTATTGATTTGCAAAAGCGCCTGTACATGTACAAGGAGGAGAAACACGAGCATGGCTGGATGACTCTCCTCCATCTTTCTAGTGGTTGCCGCCGAGTTACCGCTAGATGACATGAGGCCCTTTTCCACCGTAGGGACCTTTACAGGAACTTTCCGATTTACCCGATTGATACTCCCTTGTGTTTCCACCAAAAACTACCAGGTAGATTTAGTGTAACAGGAACTTATTTAGGTTCCTAATAGCAAGGTGGGACTTTTGGGAGTTGTCAGGAACCTTAAGGGGGCGGGCTGTGCTGTCGAACGCTGATTGGCTGAATACATTTGGGCCTTTTCTATAACTTTGTATACGTTTCAGCTGCGATGTCAGTATGTGTGGACATCCTGTTTATTTCTTATGTCTTGTTTATAATTAATACTTGACAACGTAGAGGAAGAAGAATGAAAGGAACTTTTCACTTGCAGTAACTTTTTTGGGGCTTCAGTATGCTGAAGATCATTGGAAACGTTTTGCACAGTTTTTACTTTGCTGTAGTCTTTAAACTAGTTTGCAGTTTCATTTGGTTGATTAATTATTACAAACTTAATTTCAATACGCAATGCTCGAGGACTCTTTTAAATGTCTTTACAAAGGAATATAAAGTATTTTGTCGACTTTAAAGCGGCGAGGCGAGCTGCTAACTTGGACTCCGACCTCGTAGTTTGAAGATAGATGAATGGGAAATGAAGGACGAGTGGAACATCAAATATTTACTATATACCGTACTTTGTTACATGCTGTAAAAGTAGTCTGACACGCCATAAAACCAAAATGCTAATGCTAAAAGGCTGACCCTAAATCTGATGCATTTATGTTGTCTCTGGAGATAAACACTGACATGTATTCTTAAAAATGGTTATTTATTTACACGTGAAATGGACCATAAGGATTAGCCCGACCCTTATGAGTTCATCATTTCCTGACGGGACACTGTGGACAAAAGGCTGACTTTGTAAGGTAAAATCCGGTACACTTTGTTTTTAAATCACGTAGTTTTGTCTATTATTGCTTTGTATTTCAATTACTTGCACTTAGGTAAAATAAATATGCCCTAATATTGTCTGTTTATTTACCGTATTTTCCGCACTATAAGGCGCACCGGATTATAAGGCGCACCTTCAATGAATGGCCTATTTTAAAACGTTCATATATAAGGCGCACCGCATTATAAGGCGCACCGTATTATAAGGTGCATAGAATAGGCTGGAGTTACGTTACACATCCCGTAGTTGCGAGACCTGTTGTGGCTCAATATTGGTCCATATATAAGGCGCACTGTCCGCTTTTGAGAAAATTGGAGGTTTTTAGGTGCGCCTTATAGTGCGGAAAATACATTACATGGTATCAGTGTCAAAATATCCACACGTCATCAGCCTGATTTGTATAAACTACCCTGAACTGTGAAATGCGGTGGAAACAAACCATACACTTCTACAGGAACCTCTTAGTTACAGGAACTAATGTTCAGGAACTTAAAGTTCCTGAACATTCCTGGCAAAAGGCTTAATGCTGCTCAACTAAATATTCAGACTTTGTATACAATTTGAACATGTTCACTGTGTGATGTTTGCTCACGTTCAGTGGATAGCAAATATATAGTGCTATAAAAACTACTAATTCATATCTACAGAATTGGCCCCTGACTATCAGAATCAGAAGTACTTTATTAATCCCCGAGGGGAAATTAAAATTCTCAGCACAATCCCATTCCATTTTTAGTCTACTTTATACCGGCATTACCCTTTCCATCCTTACACTTTCCATACTTTGTAACTGAGCTACTGTGTGGAACAATTTCCCTTGTGGATCAATAAAGTTTGTCTAAGTCTAAGACAAACATTACAAGGGGACAGAACAGGATCGCTGACGGGTCTGCCAACTTCCGGCGCCCCTTGCAAAAAAGGTGAGAAACAGGTAAACGGGAGGGGGGGCGTTGGGATGAAAATTAAGTTTAAGCCTGGGCCCTGGAGAGAAGGTCCAGACTGAGGCCAAGGAAGAAAAAAAACCTTATAGCCATAGCACACATAAACATGTGTGTAAGAGGGGAAACATCAAACATCGAAGAACACCAGGGACATTAAATACATTAAAAGAGCAGAGCTGATGCAAGCAGCGCCATTTCTACATACAGCTACAAAAGTAAAACACCCCCCCCCCCCCCCCCCCCAAAAAAAAAATTACCAATAATATATACTGCGCACACACGATTGTAGCATGCATAGACAAGCAACCAAGCAAAAACATCATTTCAACACCAATATACACTGTGGTGGCCTCTGCGGTGTTCCATGCCATCGTCTGCTGGGGTGGGGGGAGCGTGGCCAGAGACAGGAGCAGACCCAACAAAGCAACCAAGAGAGCCGACTCCACCCTCGGCTGCCCACTAACTCTCGGCCAGTGTCCAGTCTGCATGGATGAGCGAGGATGCGTCTAAGGCAGGGATCGGCAACCCGCGGCTCCGGAGCCGCATGCGGCTCTTTGACCACTCTGATGCGGCTCAGCTGCATACTTGCCGACCCCCCCGATTTTCCCGGGAGACTTCCGGATTTCAGTGCCTCTCGCAGAAAACTCCCGGGATTATTATTCTACGATTTTCACCCTTACAATAATAATAAGGGCTGCCATGATGGTACAGCATTTAGCGCCCTCTTCAATCTGTATAAACAGCGTGCCAGCCCATCCCCTTGTTACATGCATCTTCTGCTTGCACACGTAAGTGACAGCAAGGCATAC
>NC_084551.2:4200000-4310000 GCF_033978685.3 Nerophis lumbriciformis | reverse complement strand
GATACTGTTTTTGCATTTCCAATCCGATACCGACCGATACCGATACTGGCCTATCCGAGCATGTATTAAAGTTTAAAGTTATTTAGCCTACTTAGTTGTCAGAATCATGTTGAAAAGGGTTTTAGTACTCTTGATAACAACTAGCCAGCTGAATTAGGGGAGTTTGAATAATACACAATGGTTGGTAACAAGAAACTGACCTGTTTATTCAAGGATAAACACAAAATAGACAAAATTATACATGACAAACAGAAATGGCATCATTGAACTAGGGCTGGGCGATATGGCCTTTTTTTAATATTGCGATATTTTAAGGCCATATTGCGATACACAATATATATCTCGATATTTTGCCTTAGCCTTGAATGAACACTTGATGCATATAATCACAGCAGTATGATGATTCTATGTGTTTTGATTGATTGATTGAGACTTTTATTAGTAGGTTGCTCAGTGAAGTACATATTCCGTATAATTGACCACTAAATGGTAACACCCGAATAAGTTTTTCAACTTCTTTAAGTCGGGGTCCACTTAAATTGATTCATGATACAGATATATACTATCAGATATATACTATCATCATAATACAGTCATCACACAAGATAATCACATTGAATTATTTACATTATTTATAATCCAGGGTGTGAAGGGGTGCGCCGGATGTAAGTGTCAAAAAGACAGCCAAAAGAGTTTGATATGAGAATAAATCTAAAGTTAAAATATAGGGTAGAAATGCACCCATTTGCAGGAAATGTAGTCTTGATTTTTAAAATGTTCTTTCAAGGCTTGCATGTCTACATTAAAACATTCTTCTTCATACTGCATTAATATATGCTACTTTCAAACTTTCATGGAGAGAAGGAAATCACAACTAAAAAAATCACTAATTTTTTCATACAGTGTTGATGTGGACATTTTTTGCCATTTTGATGGTGTGGAGTCTGGACGTGTGGCACCGAATGGAGATAAGCGTCTCGACAGACGTCACAATATTTGAACAATGATGACGAAAACTGTTGTCTCTGTCGTGTCCGTGTGTCGAAAATTGTTATGCGCTTATTTTTTTATTTGATTTTGTGCGTGGCATATATTTGCCGTGCGCAGAGGACGTTTGAGCAGGCGCGCACCTTAGCGGCTGCGCTAGCATCACAGCTAGCGTTAGCCATGCCGCTACCTCGCTCTCTGCTGGGAGAGGACGTATACGTATGTGACGTATGTCGTGACAGTATGTGACGTATGACGTGACAGTATGTGACGTGTGTAAGAAGGTGCGCTTGCTGTCTGTGAGAGGGAGACACAGGAAAGAGTGAGAAGAGCCTGTCGTGTAATGCCAGCAGCTAAAAGCAACTGCGTGAGAATCGTGGATGTGTTGAAGGTGTGCTGGAAAATGCGGAACGGAAATTACGGAGCAGCAGAAAAGTGGAATGTATTATTTAAATAGGTGCGTTGGAAAACACAGAGTTTTTAAAAAAACTGGATCTGGATCGGCATTTTCCCATGCCTTGCCGATACGCAATTTTTGGCAAATATCGGCAGCCGATCCGATCCAAATATCGGATCGGGACATCCCTAATCGTGGCATGGCCTAAAAATATCGAGATATTAATAAAAGGCCATATCTCCCAGCCCTAGGCTGAGCCAATAAAACGATTTCAATATGTACTGCGATAGACACGTAATCGGAATACATATTGTCGGAAAGAATGAAGCATGGTTGGTTGCGTGAACAAAAGCACTTGCGGCCTGGTAAACATTACATAACAGGAAGTGGTCAGTAAGCAAGGAGAGGGACACGCTACACAGCCAATTGCGTAACGGTATCAACTATCACGTTTGGTTGTGCAATCTTGCTGTCTCGCTGTTGATTCTCTACACGGAGTGAGATAGAAATTTAAAATGAGTGCTGCAGAAAGAAAAACAATTGCAGATAAAACAGGAAAAGTCACCTCGACAGTATGGCGCTTTTTTTTTTTGGTATTTTTTCAAGCGGACTGTGGACCGCTGCGCTCATCTTTTCTTTTCAACCGTCGTCCAGGATCGTATGAATTAAAAAAATAACAAATATGACAAATGTTATAGACTGTAGTTGTGTTTAGAGACTCGACCCTCAAAGTCCTCAACGAAAGAGGCGAGCTTCAGCGAACATGTTACACTGATCTAGTTGGACTTGTTCTCCTTAAAAGCCGGCACTGTCCTTTTTAATATTTGCACATTTTGTCGATCACTGTCCGTGGGTATATTTCGGATATATTAAAATATGTTCACATCACAGACATGTTGCTTCCACTGCAGACAATCCTGTGCATACTTCCTACGTCGTCACGACATCCTGTTTCGGCAGTGCTGTTCCGGCGGTCAAAAGTATTTTTCCGGCAACGGAATTTTTGTTGCATCACTAGTAAGGCTGAAACGACGCGTCGACGTAGTCGACGTCATCGGTTACGTAAATACGTCGACGCCGTTTTTGTGCGTCGGCGCGTCACATATTTACGTCACACTACTGTCATGGCGGAGCGCAAAGCAGACGATGCGAGCGAGGGGAAAAAAGCACGCCAAAAGTCGTCAAAAGTGTCGGAGTATTTCAATAAACGGCCTAATAATGTTGTTGTATGCACACTGTGTCGAGCGGAAATGGCCTATCATAGCAGCACAACGGCTATGAAGGAACATTTGAAAAGAAAACCCCCGACAGCGTTCTTGCCATCAACAAGTCAATCGTCCGCGTGCGTATACGTTGTCATTATTACACAAAAACATGAATGTGTCATTTGTATCTGCGTTGTAAATTCATAAACTAAAGCACCGTTTGCTCTGAGAGGCGCGTTTGGCGTGCCTGTTCAGTGTTTACAAAGACGCGCTCCTCTTTAACGCTGTGGAGAGGTGGCGGCGGCGAGCGAGGAAGAGGAGCTGAAAAGCGAGGAAAGAAAGAGAAAAGAGTTGGAAGAGAAAAGACTTTGTGTAAAATTAAAAGATTGTAAACCTGGCAAAGCCGTCTGGCGTTCAGTCTGACGGTCCTGAAAGAACCCCACGGCACAAGACGCGTCACAAACGCTAACGTTAATTAGTTGTGCAAATACCTTTTACAACATTAACAGTTACATATACTATGTACAAACCAACAATTAACTTTCACTTTAATCATACTATCATTGTTGTGTTATTAAGCAAAATAAGCAATACTTTTACTTTTGTTGAAATGTTTACACTGTACACTTTTTTGTATTGGATGTTTAGCTTTATTTTTGCACATTTTAGCAAATAAGCAATACTTTTACTTTTGTTGAAATGTTTACACTTGTTACAGAATATTTCCGTTTTGCACTTTTTTGTATTGGATGTTTATCTTTATTTTTGCACATTTTAAAGCAAAATAAGCAATACTTTTACTTTTTAAATGCTTATACTATTCCAGAATATTAAGATTTGCACTGGATGTTTACTTTTATATTTGCACATTAAAAAGCAAATAAGCTACTTTTAATTTTGTTAAATGTTAAAAGTTTTAAATGTTTACATTGTTACAGAATATTTTGTCATGTTGTTGTCAATGTTGACTGAGTGGCCATACTTTTTTTTTTGTAAATAAAAGCCATGCCTTTTGAAAAAACTGGCCTACATTTATTTTTTCCTCTTCATTTTAAATTTAAAAAAAAATCGGTAAAAGGAAAAATAATCTATAGATTAATCGAAAAAAATCTATAGATTAACCGATTAATCGGAAAAAATAATCTATAGATTAATCGATAGAAAAATAATCGTTAGCTGCAGCACTAATCACTAGTCAAAAGTGCACAAATAATAGGCTACATATATCCATTTGTATTGTAATGACATGCTGGTGGTAATGTTTTATGTTAGTGTGGTTTTGATTTGATGTTCATTGTTCCCATGATCGCAAACACGCTGTCCGTGCCTGAAAGGGTAATGGCGGAGAATGAGGAAGTGTCTTTGTGTGTTTGGGGAAGCACAGAGACAAAACGTGTGTGCACGGGAGCGAATACAGTTGGAACTGGGCCAGTTGTTAGCATAAGATTGCAGGAAAAAATTAAAGATGATGTCAGACTTTGTGTGAGCCACGATCAGTTACATTAAGGAGAAACCTTGTAAATGTACGAATGAGTGCTGTCAGAACAAAGTGCTTCTGTAAAATGTCTACGAATGTTCTCATTCATCCAGGTCATTGTAATATCCGGGCATTCAGTCGATCACAACTAGACTGCTTTTGTAAGGTACGTTTTTGAAACCTTTGTTTTGTTAGTCACAACGGCTATTGTGCACAGAACTCTTATTGAGAAGGCTGTAAGTGCACTGCAGTTCTTAGCTTGACAGCTGCTATGTATTTTTTTTTTTTATTTCTACATGTTGTTGTGTAGAAATAAAAAAGAAAAAAAAGGAGTGCCTCTCAAGTTACGGCTGACACTCTGTCTGTACTTTGATCTTGCATCGTTGGCGTCGTCCAAAACAACACAAGTTTTGTTGAGGGTGTATGGGTTGTTCTGGCTGGCTTTAACTTTGTAGTGTGTTGGCAGACATAGCCGGTGTTTAAAGTCACCAATTGGACATTGTTTAGTCCGGGAGGGGGCGGTTTAGTTTTTCGGGGATGAATAAGTGGTCCCAGACAAATGATTTCCCCAGACAAACGTTCCTTCTCCTCAAGATGAACACATTTCAGTCATATTTATGTCAATTTCCATGATATGCCAGGTTTAAAGGGGAACATTATCACAATTTCAGAATTGTTAAAACCATTAAAAATCAGTTCCCAGTAGCTTATTATATTTTTCGAAGTTTTTTTCAAAATTTTACCCATCACGCAATATCCCTAAAAAAAGCTTCAAAGTGCCTGATTTTAAACACCCGTCCATTTTCCTGTGACGTCACACAGTGAAGCCAACACAAACAAACATGGCGGAAAGAACTGCAAGCTATAGCGACATTAGCTCGGATTCAGACTCGGATTTCAGCGGCTTAAGCGATTCAACAGATTACGCATGTATTGAAACGGATGGTTGTAGTGTGGAGGCAGGTAGCGAAAACCAAATTGAAGAAGAAACTGAAGCTATTGAGCCATATCGGTTTGAACCGTATGCAAGCGAAACCGACGAAAACGACACGACAGCCAGCGACACGGGAGAAAGCGAGGACGAATTCGGCGATCGCCTTCTAACCAACGATTGGTATGTGTTTGTTTGGCATTAAAGGAAACTAACAACTATGAACTAGGTTTACAGCATATGGAATACATTTGGCAACAACATGCACTTTGAGAGTGCAGACAGCCCAATTTTCATCAATTAATATATTCTGTAGACATACCCTCATCCGCGCTCTTTTCCTGAAAGCTGATCTGTCCAGTTTTGGAGTTGATGTCAGCAGGCCAGGGAAGCTAGGGTCGATAGGGGGTTTAGCTCGCCATTGCTTGCCGTGCTACCAAGGACCTTTGTCCCTGAATTGCTCACACACTCCGGCAGATTCAATGGGGGTCTGGCGGCAGATTTCTTTGACTTTATCGTTGGAAATGCATCTGCTTTGAGTGTCGCAGGATATCCACACATTCTTGCCATCTCTGTCGTAGCATAGCTTTCGTCGGTAAAGTGTGCGGAACAAACGTCCAATTTCTTGCCACTTTCGCATCTTTGGGCCACTGGTGCAACTTGAATCCGTCCCTGTTGGTGTTGTTACACCCTCCGACAACACACCGACGAGGCATGATGTCTCCAAGGTACGGAAAACAGTCGAAAAAAACGGAAAATAACAGAGCTGTTTTGACCCGGTGTTTGAGAAAATGGCGGATTGCTTCCTGATGTGATGTCACGTTGTGACGTCATCGCTCTGAGAGCGATTATTAGAAAGGCGTTTAATTCGCCAAAATTCACCCATTTAGACTTCGGAAATCACTTAAAAAAATATATGGTCTTTTTTCTGCAACATCAAGGTATATATTGACGCTTACATAGGTCTGGTGATAATGTTCCCCTTTAACAATATATTTGGTTTTTATTGGTGATTTCGTTTGTGATTACGTGGGAAACACAGGACACTACATGTGGCTTTGTTTTAACAACACACTTGTTGTTTCCCAACAGAGTTTGTTTCACTGGCAAACCAACTGAAACTATTGTAGTTCTTGTTCCATCACGGGTCCAATCAGACCGTAACAAGCTAGTTGATGTTGTTTTGTTAAAGCCACTTGGTTGTGGTCCTGTTTCGATAAATTTGCTGCTACAGCATTGTCCCCACTTATCTCTGCACAGGCTGCTGCTTTTTACAAACTGCATCCTGATACTGTAGATATTTTATCTATCTTTTCAAAATAATTTTCAATGTTAGTTTAAAGCCATCGCACACCTGCAAGTTTAGCCTGCTCGCAAGGTTATTATACACTGCAAATAATTGATGGCTAATAAAACCCTAAGACTTTTATGTCTGTCAGCTCAATTTTCCACTCAGTATCCCTCCAACAACATGTCAGCAGCATCAGCGCAGCCCGACTAAACCCAACTAATAATATACACATGTGCTGCGTCTTCATCGCGTCAGACATTGACAAGGTCATGTCACGATTCACGCTCACCTCGGGGGCGCTGGGCAGGCAAGGCTGGAGCAGGAAATTGAATTTGGTGCGAAATGAGGCCCGCGTGCAGGTCTTTTGGACATTATCATGCACACCAACTGCTTCCAATTCACACCTGGCCCGTCCCTGGAGACTGGGAGTGTAACATACACCCTGTGATATAAAGAAAAACATAGTTTCCTTTATTTGTATAAGTACATATTTGTGTGCGCATGCCTATGTATGTATGTTTAGGTATATATAAATAAACACTGTATGTTTTTCGGAAATATACAGTCATGGTCAAAAGTTGACATACACTTGTAAAGAACATAATGTCATGGCTGTCTTGAGTTTCCAATAATTTCTACAACTCTTATTTTTTTGTGATAGAGTGATTGGAGCACATACTTGTTGGTCACAAAAAACATTCATGAAGTTTGGTTCTTTTATGAATTTATTATGGGTCTACTGAAAATGTGACTAAATCTGCTGGGTCAAAAGTATACATACAGCAATGTTAATATTTGTTTATATGTCCCTTGTAGAGATGCGCGGATAGGCAATTATTTCATCCGCAACCGCATCAGAAAGTCGTCAACCATCCGCCATCCACCCGATGTAACATTTGATCAGAACCGCACCCGCCCGTTGTTATATATCTAATATAGACGATGCAAGGCATTAGTGAGGTTATAAAGCTTTTGCCTGTTAAAGAAAGGAGACTGATCCAATGCAGCACAGACATTCGCGTGCCACGCTGTCACGACCCAGACGCACACCATTGCGCAATCATATGGGAGTCGCGCTGAGCGCACCTCCAAGCGCGTCTCGCTGCCGGCGACGGCCGGGTATGGGCCCGACGCTCCAGCGCCATCCATTTTCAGGGCTAGTTGATTCGGCAGGTGGGTTGTTACACACTCCTTAGCGGGTTCCGACTTCCATGGCCACCGTCCTGCTGTCTATATCAACCAGGGTGAGCCCCACCCCTTTCGTGAGCGCACTGCGCGCGGAGTGACCCCTGTTACGCGCCCCCGGCAACAGGGGTGGCGGGCAGGTAAGCTGCGCGGGCGGAGCGCGCGGAGTGACCCCTGTTACGAGCCCCCGGCCACGGGGGTGGCGGGCAGGTAAGCTGCTTACCTGCTGCGCGTGACGCCGGCCGCGGCGAAGGCGGACGAGGCGGGGTGTCGGTGCGGTGGGCGCGGTGGTGACCCTGGACGTGCGTCGGGCCCTTCTCACGGATCGCCTCAGCTACGGCTCCCGGTGGGGCCTTGTCGGGGGAAGGGGCCTCGGTCCCGGACCCCGGCGAGGCGTCCCTTCTCCGCTCCGTAAAAGTGTCCATCTCTTTTCTTTTTTTTTCTTCTTCTGTTGTGGCATATGCAGCAGGTGCCTGCTCGTTTTTCGTATGTGGGTAACAACATTTAACTATGTATATATATTTCCCAATTGGTTTAACTGCCACCCGCCTGAATCTATTTAAAATCTAATTTTTTTTTTATTTCAACCGCCCGACCCGACCCGACCCGACCCGACCCGCGGATAAAATCTAATTTTTTAAAATTTCATCCGCCCGATCCGCGGAAAATCCGCGGACTCCGCGGTTGTGCCCGCAAACCGCGCATCTCTAGTCCCTTGGCAAGTTTCACTGCAATAAGGCGCTTTTGGTAGCCATCCACAAGCTTCTGGTAGAGTTTTTGACCACTCCTCTTGACAAAATTGGTGCAGTCCAGCTAAATTTGTTGGTTATCTGACATGGAATTGTTTCTTCAGCATTGTCCAGTCCAGTCAGGACTTTGGGAAGGCCATTCTAAAACCTTAATTTTAGCCTGATTTAGCCATTCCTTTACCACTTTTGACGTGTGTTTGGGGTCATTGTCCTGTTGGAACACTCAACTGCGCCCAAGACCCAACATCCGGGCTGATGATTTTAGGTTGTCCTGAAGAATTTGGAGGTAATCCTCCTTTTTCATTGTCCCATTTACTCTCTGTAAAGCACCAGTTCCATTGGCAGCAAAACAGGCCCAGAACATAATACTATCACTAGGGATGTCCCGATCCAGGTTTTTGCACTTCCGATCCGATACTGATATTGTTTTTGCATTTCCGATCCGATACCGATACTGACCGATACCGATACTGACCGATACTGGCCTATCCGAGCATGTATTAAAGTTTAAAGTTATTTAGCCTACTTAGTTGTCAGAATCATGTTGAAAAGGATTTTAGTACTCTTGATAACAACTAGCCAGCTGAATTAGGGGAGTTTGAATAATACACAATGGTTGATAACAAGAAACTGACCTGTTTATTCAAGGATAAACACAAAATAGACAAAATTATACATGACAAACAGAAATGGCATCATTGAACTAGGGCTGGGCGATATGGCCTTTTTTTAATATTGCGATATTTTAAGGCCATATTGCGATACACAATATATATCTCGATATTTTGCCTTAGCCTTGAATGAACACTTGATGCATATAATCACAGCAGTATGATGATTCTATGTGTTTTGATTGATTGATTGAGACTTTTATTAGTCGGTTGCACAGTGAAGTACATATTCCGTTCAATTGACCACTAAATGGTAACACCCGAATACGTTTTTCAACTTGTTTAAGACGGGGTCCACTTAAATTGATTCATGATACAGATATATACTATCAGATATATACTATCATCATAATACAGTCATCACACAAGATAATCACATTGAATTATTTACATTATTTATAATCCAGGGTGTGGAGGGGGGCGCCGGATGTAAGTGTCAAAAAGACAGCCAAAAGAGTTTGATATGAGAATAAATCTAAAGTTAAAATATAGGGTAGAAATGCACCCATTTGCAGGAAATGTAGTCTTGATTTTCAAAATGTTCTTTCAAGGCTTGCATGTCTACATTAAAACATTCTTCTTCATACTGCATTAATATATGCTACTTTTAAACTTTCATGCAGAGAAGGAAATCACAACTAAAAAAATCACAAATTTTTTCATACGGTGTTGATGTGGACATTTCTGCCATTTTGATGGTGTGGACGTGTGGCACCGAATGGAGATAAGCGTCTCGACAGACGTCACAATATTTGAACAATGATGACGAAAACTGTTGTCTCTGTCGTGTTCGTGTGTCGAAAATTGTTATGCGCTTATTTTTTTATTTGATTTCGTGCGTGACATAGATTTGCCGTGCGCAGAGGACGCTTGAGCAGGCGCGCACCTTAGCGGCTGCGCTAGCATCACAGCTAACGTTAGCCATGCCGCTACCTCGCTCTCTGCTGGGAGAGGACGTATACGTATGTGACGTATGACGTGACAGTATGTGACGTGTGTAAGAAGGTGCGCTTGCTGTCTGTGAGAGGGAGACACAGGAAAGCGTGAGAAGAGCCTGTCGTGTAATGCCAGCAGCTAAAAGCAACTGCGTGAGAATTGTGGATGTGTTGAAGGTGTGCTGGAAAATGCGCAACGGAAATTAGGGAGCAGCAGAAAAGTGGAATGTATTATTTAAATAGGTGCGTTGGAAAACACGGACCGGAGTTTTTTTTTAAACTGGATCTGGATCGGCATTTTCCCATGCCTTGCCGATACGCAATTTTTGGCAGCCGATCCGATCCAAATATCGGATGGGGACATCCCTAACTATCACCACCATGTTTGACGGAGAGGCATGGTGTTCCTGGGATTAAAGGCCTCACCCTTTCTCCTCCAAACATATTGCTGGGTATTGTGGCCAAACAGCTCAATTGTTGTTTAATGTGACATCACATGGACAAAGATGAGACCTTCTAGAGGAAAGTTTTGTGGTCAGATGAAACAAAAATTGAGGGAATAAGCTCCTGTACCATATCGAACAATCTAATGACAAATACTGTATATGCACTGTTGCGAACCTATGTCCATCCATCCATCCATCCATCTTCCGCTTATCCGAGGTCGGGTCGCGGGGGCAGCAGCCTAAGCAGGGAAGCCCAGACTTCCCTCTCCCCAGCCACTTCGTCCAGCTCCTCCCGGGGGATCCCGAGGCGTTCCCAGGCCAGCCGGGAGACATAGTCTTCCCAATGTGTCCTGGGTCTTCCCCGTGGCCTCCTACCGGTTGGACGTGCCCTAAACACCTCCCGAGGGAGGCGATCGGGTGGCATCTTGACCAGATGCCCGAACCACCTCATCTGGCTCCTCTCGATGTGGAGGAGCAGCGGCTTTATTTTGAGCTCCCCCTGGATGACAGAGCTTCTCACCCTATCTCTAAGGGAGAGCCCTGCCACCCGGCGGAGGAAACTAATTTCGGCCGCTTGTACCCGTGATCTTGTCCTTTCGGTCATAACCCAAAGCTCATGACCATAGGTGAGGATGGGAACGTAGATCGACCGGTAAATCGAGAGCTTTGCCTTCCGGCTCAGCTCCTTCTTCACCACAACGGATCGATACAGCGTCCGCATTACTGAAGATGCCGCACCGATCCGCCTGTCGATCTCACGATCCACTCTTCCCTCACTCGTGAACAAGACTCCGAGGTACTTGAACTCCTCCACTTGGGGCAGGGTCTCCTCCCCAACCCGAAGATGGCATTCCACCCTTTTCCGGGCGAGAACCATGGACTCGGACTTGGAGGTGCTGATTCTCATCCCAGTCGCTTCACACTCGGCTGCGAACCGATCCAGCGAGAGCTGAAGATCCTGGCCAGATGAAGCCATCAGGACCACATCATCTGCAAAAAGCAGAGACCTAATCCTGCAGCCACCAAACCGGATCCCCTCAACGCCTTGACTGCGCCTACAAATTCTGTCCATAAAAGTTATGAACAGAATCAGTGACAAAGGGCAGCCTTGGCGGAGTCCAACCCTCACTGGAAACGTGTCTGACTTACTGCCGGCAATGCGGACCAAGCTCTGACACTGATCATACAGGGAGCGGACCGCCACAATCAGACAGTCCGATACCCCGTACTCTCTGAGCACTCCCCACAGGACTTCCCGGGGTACACGGTCGAATGCCTTCTCCAAGTCCACAAAGCACATGTAGACTGGTTGGGCAAACTCCCATGCACCCTCAAGGACCCTGTACTCACTCTATTTACTTTACTATTACACGTTCTTTAGCCTTTCCCCCCCTTTTGACACATAGTATTTTGCGCATCTTGTCAGACATGTTGAATTGAGCAAGTGTAAAGACATGTTTTATAACATAACTTGTCAAGTAAGTTTGAAATGACCTAAACTATTGCAATTATTACTGAAGATACCGTGGCTGCGCCTTCCTTTTTCATGACTTGCATAACAAAGCGGCCGCACCATGCGTCGTCGTCGTCGTCGTCATTGGCCCCTCGAGCCTGGAAATGGCATTTAAATCCTCCCTTAAAGCCAACAGTGCATTAAGGTCAAATAGAGGCAGCAGGTTTATTCAGTTATCTGTGCTGTGTTGTTACCAAGTGGGTGTGTCATAGGGTGGTCTCCTAGGAGAGGGAACTGGGCCTTGGCTTTGTTTGGAGCAATTTGTCTGGAATCTGTTCAGCTGATAGGGCCGCTCTCTCGTTTAGTTTCCTCTACTTCCAACTCGCTTCATTCTTTCTGTCTTCTCTACGTCTTTGCATGTCTATTTCCCTAATGCTCAAACTTCTTCTCGGTGTAATATTGGCTGCATAATTGATCCATCTGCTCCCGTAAAGCGCTGTCTCTGTTTCTTACTGTATCGCTTTTTCCGTCTCACTGTTGCTTCCTCCCTCTCTTCTTCTGACTCATCAATCTCTCATCTCTAATTGGAATGTCTGTTGCTGTCCTATCCTCTTGTTTTCTATCCCTCCCTCGCACACTCCAACTTTCTCCCTTCTTTGCCTCCTCCCACCTCAAGTTATTTTTTAAAACTTTAATAATGATTTGAAGTGCATTAACGGAGTGAAATCCTGACTCTCTTTGACCACATGATCAATGATAGCGGTAAGTAGGAAAGTGCTCAGTCAGCATAAATTCCACTGATTAATTTCTTGTAAACAGTACGGCATGCAGAGGTAGATACTGCTGCCGAATGATGACCAGTGTTGTCCCGATACCAATATTTTGGTACCAAAATGATTTAGATACTTTTCGGTACTTTTCTAAAAAGAAAAAAAAAGGTGTTCCACAAAAAATTGCATTATTGGCTTCATTTTAACAAAAAAATCTTAGGGTACATTAAACATATGTTTCTTATTGTAAGCAATTTGTCGTCCCCAAAGTAAGAACTGAACTGGGCAAGAAAGCATTTAGGTTTTCAGCACCGAAGGCTTGGAATAACCTACAATCGAATATTAAACTTCAAACCATAGTTACATTGAATGAGTTTAAAGCTTCTGTGAAAGGACTGCAGTCTACCTTGTCTGTATGCACATGTGTTATGTGAGCAAGTTTTAATGTTGTAAATGTGATGTTTTATGTATTTGTTTACTGTTTTTAATGTAACCTTGCTGCTGCCCTCTTGGCCAGGTCTCCCTTGGAAAAGAGATCTTTGATCTCAATGGGATTTTACCTGGTTAAATAAAGGCTAATAATAATAATAATTTGTCCTTAAATAAAGTAGTGAACATACGAGACAACTTGTCTTTTAGTAATAAGTAAACAAACAAAGGCTCCTAATTTAGCTTGTCATTTTCCATTCTATTTTGTCAACATTATTAGGGACAAGTGGTAGAAAATGAATTATTAATCTACTTGTTCATTTACTGTTTATCTGCTTACTTTCTCTTTTAACATGTTCTATCTACACTTCTGTTCAAATGTAATAATCACTTATTATTCTATTGTTTGATATTTTACATTAGTTTTGGATGATACCACAAATTTGGGTATCAATCTGATATCAAGTCATTACAGGATCATATTCAAAGTCCTCATGTGTCCAGGGACATATTTCCTGAGTTTATAAACATAATATACATTTTTTTTAAACGAAAGAAGAGGTTATGATGCCAAAAAATATCGACATAATCATAGTACTATCGACTAGATACGCTTAAGGCTGCAGCTAACGATTATTTTTCTATCGATTAATCTATAGATTATTTTTTCGATTAATCGGTTAATCTATAGATTATTTTTTCGATTAATCTATGGATTATTTTTCCTTTTACCGATTATTTTTTTATTTAAAATGAAGATGAAAAAATAAATGTAGGCCAGTTTTTTCAAAAGGCATGGCTTTTATTTACAAAAAAAAAAAGTATGGCCACTCAGTCAACATTGACAACAACATGACAAAATATTCTGTAACAATGTAAACATTTAAAACTTTTAACATTTAACAAAATTAAAAGTAGCTTATTTGCTTTTTAATGTGCAAATATAAAAGTAAACATCCAGTGCAATCTTAATATTCTGCAGTAGTATAAGCATTTCAAAAGTAAAAGTATTGCTTATTTGCTAAAATGTGCAAAAATAAAGATAAACATCCAATACAAAAAAGTGCAAAACGAAATATTCTGTAACAGTGTAAACATTTCAACAAAAGTAAAAGTATTGCTTATTTTGCTTAATAACACAACAATGATAGTATGATTAAAGTGAAAGTTAATTGTTGGTTTGTACATAGTATATGTAACTGTTAATGTTGTAAAAGGTATTTGCACAACTAATTAACGTTAGCGTTAAAGAGGAGCGCATCTTTGTAAACACTGAACAGGCACGCCAAACGCGCCTCTCAGAGCGAAACAGTGTTTTAGTTTATGAATTTACAACGCAGATACAAATGACACATTCATGTTTTTGTGTAATGATGACAACGTATACTCACGCGGACGATTGACTAGTTGATGGTGATGGCAAGAACGCTGTCGGGTGTTTTCTTTTCAAATGTTCGTTTATAGCCGTTGTGCATACAACAACATTATTAGCAGAGGTGGGTAGAGTAGCCAGAAATTGTACTCAAGTAAGAGTACTGTTACTTTAGAGATTTATTACTCAAGTAAAAGTAAGGAGTAGTCACCCAAATATTTACTTGAGTAAAAGTAAAAAGTATATTGTGAAAAAACTACTCAAGTACTGAGTAACTGATGAGTAACATACACACATATATATATATATATATATATATATATATATATATATATATATATATATATATATATATATATATATATATATATATATATATATATATATATATATATATATATATATATATATATATATATATATATATATACACATATATATATACATACATTGATATATACAGTATATAATTTATATTTATTTATTTTGCCGTTTTTGTTTACATGTTAAAGGTGTTTTAATGAATATACATGCATGTTTAACACATATAGATTCCTTTCTTTCATGAAGACAAGAATATAAGTTGGTGTATTACCTGATTCTGATGACTTGCATTGATTGTAAACAGACAGTATTGCTTATAACGTCCACGTTTTCAAATGGAGGAGAAAAAAAGTTCCTCCTTTCTGTCTAATACCACATGAAAGTGGTTGGTTTTTGGTATCTTATTTGTCCATCTTCCATATTCGTTTTTATACACTTTACAAGAAATAAATTGGCGGCAAACTCCGTAGCTTGCTAGCTTGTTTGCGCTGGCTTTCGGAGACTCTTATTTTGAAAGCGCGGCGCGATGGAGCGGCACTTTTATTGTGAAGACAGGAACTGTGCAGTCAGTCTTTAGGCTTTTGACGGGATGTACGGTTGAAATAAAAAGTAGTCTTTTTTTCCTTCACACTTTTGATTGATTGATTGAAACTTTTATTAGTAGATTGCACAGTACAGTACATATTCCGTACAATTGACCACTAAATGGTAACACCCCAATACGTTTTTCAACTTGTTTAAGACAGGTCATGTGACCGCCTGGCTCTGTTTGATTGGTCCAACGTCACCAGTGACTGCATCTGATTGGTGGAACGGAGTGAAACGTCACCAGTAAGGCAGGCACTTTGAAGGTCTGTCTGACAGACCAAAACAAACAAAGTGTGCATTAACAGATCGATAAAAATTAGTAGCGAGTAGCGAGCTGAATGTAGATAAAAGTAGCGGAGTAAAAGTAGCGTTTCTTCTTAGGCCGTTTATTGAAATACTCCCACACTTTTGACGACTTTTGGCGTGCTTTTTTCCCCTCGCTCGCACCGCTCGCATCGTCTGCTTTGCGCTCCGCCATGACGGTAGTGTGACGTAAATATGCGACGCGTCGAAGCACAAAAACGGCGTCGACGTATTTACGTAACCGATGACGTCGACTACGTCGACGCGTCGTTTCAGCCCTAGATACGCTACTGTACTAGGTATCATTACAGTGGATGTTAGGTGTAGATCCACCAATGGCGTTTGTTTACAATTTGACGGACCGGTACTTTTCAGAGGCGGTATAGTACCGAAAATGATTCATTAGTATCGCGGTACTATACGAATACCGTTATACCGTACAATCCTACTCACAATACTTTAAAAGCAGCTACTGCCGTCTTGTAGAGTTTATTTTAAAAAACAAACAAAAACATGAGGTTGCATACATCCACGCTTTCTGTTCCACACTGCCACCCGCAGCTTTCCTCATCTACGCTACCTGAAGTTTGTCTTTATGTCAATCCAAAGTGCCTCCGGTGCTGGTTTTCCTTGCTGCCTCTAAATTGCTTGCTCTTGCCCTGCGAACATTTGTTTTTGCATCTGTACC
The DNA here is from genome assembly GCF_033978685.3 of Nerophis lumbriciformis. NCBI lineage: Eukaryota > Metazoa > Chordata > Actinopteri > Syngnathiformes > Syngnathidae > Nerophis > Nerophis lumbriciformis. Next base: position 4,293,799 of record NC_084551.2, on the reverse strand, counting down.
TTCCTGCCATCCTCCAGAACTTTAACAAGGTCCTCTGTTACCATTTTCTCCTTCACGTCGATCACTCTTTTTCTTCCTCGTCCCTTCTCTGTCTTTTAATGGCATCCTCCCACTCCAGCACCGGTGGGCATTTTTTTTGAAGGTTAAGTTGCTGTGACACTCTTACACATCACCCACCCCTCACTCTTTCCTCTTTTTTTCACAATTATCTCACCCTCTCAACCTCCTCTGTCCTCGTCGGAGCTGCAGAACGACACTTATCGCCACATGGCGGTTACAAGCGCACATGCCGCATAATTGCTGCTTATTTAATGGTTGGATCAGGTCGTTAAAGGGAAGCAAGAGTGGGAAAAGAAGCGCGTTCGAGCCGAGGGAACCTGTCGTTCAGCTCAGGCGGGATCAGGCTGACTGGGTCCACTCCCCTGCTGCTTGATGCTGTCACACACACTCATCTCCCCTGCAGGCAGCCACCAGGCCGCCAACGTTGCCTGACTCATCGAACACGAATCTCGTACTGACGCTGAAATAGGATTACATTTGAAGAGTTTACTCCCAAAGTACAATGTTAGACAAGTCGCGGCTGTAACTCAGGAGCGACTGATGGACAATAAACCTGCGTGCGTTCCTTAGGGTATGTTTACACCACCACAACCTAGTTTCTTTGCGCCTTTGAAAAGCTTCACACTTTTGAACACAACTTTATATACAGCAATATGCATGCCTGCTAGAGATGCGCGGATAGGCAATTATTTCATCCGCAACCGCATCAGAAAGTCGTCAACCATCCGCAATCCACCCGATCTAACATTTGATCAGAACCGCATCCGCCCGCACCCGCCCGTTGTTATATATCTAATATAGACGATGCAAGGCATTAGTGAGGTTATAAAGCTTTTGCCTGTTAAAGAAAGGAGACTGATCCAATGCAGCACAGACATTCGCGTGCCACGCTGTCACGACCCAGACGCACACCAGTGCGCAATCATATGGGAGCCGCGCTGAGCGCACCTCCAAGCGCATCTCGCTGCCGGCGACGGCCGGGTATATGGGCCCGACGCTCCAGCGCCATCCATTTTCAGGGCTAGTTGATTCGGCAGGTGGGTTGTTACACACTCCTTAGCGGGTTCCGACTTCCATGGCCACCGTCCTGCTGTCTATATCAACCAGGGTGAGCCCCACCCCTTTCGTGAGCGCACTGCGCGCGGAGTGACCCCTGTTACGCGCCCCCGGCAACAGGGGTGGCGGGCAGGTAAGCTGCGCGGGCGGAGCGCGCGGAGTGACCCCTGTTACGAGCCCCCGGCCACGGGGGTGGCGGGCAGGTAAGCTGCTTACCTGCTGCGCGTGACGCCGGCCGCGGCGAAGGCGGACGAGGCGGGGTGTCGGTGCGGTGGGCGCGGTGGTGACCCTGGACGTGCGTCGGGCCCTTCTCGCGGATCGCCTCAGCTACGGCTCCCGGTGGGGCCCTCTCGGGGGAAGGGGCCTCGGTCCCGGACCCCGGCGAGGCGTCCCTTCTCCGCTCCGTAAAAGTGTCCATCTCTTTTTTTTTTTTTCTTCTGTTGTGGCATATGCAGCAGGTGCCTGCTCGTTTTTCGTATGTGGGTAACAACATTTAACTATGTATATATATTTCCGAATTGGTTTAACTGCCACCCGCCTGAATCTATTTAAAATCTAATTTTTTTTTATTTCAACCGCCCGACCCGACCCGACCCGCGGATAAAATCTAATTTTTTTTTAAATTTCATCAGCCCGACTCCGCGGTTGTGCCCGCAAACCGCGCATCTCTAATATGTATGTTATTGTTATGCTTAGCATTAGGCCGATATTTGCCAAAAAATGCGTATTGGCAAGGCATGGGAAAATGCCGATCCAGATCCAGTTTTTAAAAAAAACTCCTGTCCGTGTTTTCCAACGGACCTATCTAAATAATACATTCCACTTTTCTGCTGCTCCCTAATTTCCGTTCCGCATTTTCCAGCACACCTTCAACACATCCACAGGTCTGTGGATTCTCACGCAGTTGCTTTTAGCTGCTGGCATTACACGACAGGCTCTTCTCACTCTTTCCTGTGGCTCCCTCTCACAGACAGCAAGCGCACCTTCTTACACACGTCACATACTGTCACATCACATACTGTCACGTCACATACTGTCACGTCATACGTCACATACGTATACGTCCTCTCCCAGCAGAGAGGTAGCAGCATGGCTAACGTTAGCTGTGATGCTAGCGCAGCCGTGCTAGCAACGCTCCTGTGCAATTGCGCACGGCAAATCTATGCCACGCACAAAATAAAATAAAATTAAAGCTGCAAGCAGCGTTGTTCGGGCCCGCGTATTTGGCAGGTGCTAGTCATAAGTGTCCCAATACTTTTGTGTACTTTTAGTCTGAAGTGTCCCAAGACTTTTGTCTAGTGTACCTACCTTGTCTGCATTGTGTGGGCATGTTGGTGCTTCCTGCTTTTAAGCAGCCATCTTAAAAGAGCAGCAGCGCAGCAGCATCAGCGCAGCGGGTCTTTGAAGGGTCATAAAATCAAAACCGGAGCAGTTATTAAAAATCCCATCTATACTTTTAATCACAAAGGTTTAATCTCTCTCCTGTGTTAGTTTGAAGCCGAAACGACAAACGCGCTCAGAGGAGATAGATTTTGAAGGAAGGTAACCGGTTTTTACAAAAATGTTGTTTTGAAGGGGGAATAGCAAACTTCCTGTTGATTTTTGCTGGGGGTTGTCAATTTATGAAATGTAGGTCTAAGTAAGACCTACATAGAGGTTTTTGTTTCATGTCTCTCCGACCTTCCCAGTGGGAGTTACAGGCAGTTTTGTAATTTTTTTCTTCCGAGGAGCAGTATTTTCTCCGTTTTATTGAAAAATTGCTGTAGAGCACAATTTTTGAATTTGGGGTTAGGTTTTTTTATTAGATCACAGTTTTTGCCAGTCCTGATGTGTGTGTTAAGTTCGGTGAGTTTTGAAGCATGTTAAGGGGGTCAAATTACAGCTCAAAGAGGCAAAAGTGACTGTTTTTAGTACTTTTTTGTCTTGAAGGGGGAATTGCCAACTTCCTGTTGATTTTAGCCCGAGAATGTACCATTATGAAAGTTAGGTCTGAGTCAGACCTACATAGAGGATTTTGTTTCATGTCTTTCCGACCTTCCTAGTGGGAGTTACAGGCAGTCTAGTTTGTTTTTTTCCTAGGGGGCGCTAGAGCGCAATTTTGATTTTTGCAGTTTGGTTTTTTTATTAAAAGACAATTTTCGCAGGTCCTGATGTGTGGGTCAAATATGGTGAGTTTTGAAGCATGTTAAGTGGGTCAAATTAGTGCTCGAAGAGGCGGCGGAAGAATAATAAAGAATAAAACGAACGAATAACAATAGGTCCTTATGTCCCATTGCATAAGGACTCCCTGTGGGAGTCCTTTTGCAATGGGCCGTGCGGGCCCTAAAAATAAGCGCATAACAATTTTCGACACACGGACACGACAGAGAAAACAGTTTTCGTCATCATTGTTCAAATATTGTAACGTCTGTCGATCACCATCCGAGGCAAACATTTCCACATCAACACCGTATGAAAAAATTAGTGATTTTTTTTTTAGTTGTGATTTCCTTCTCTGCATGAAAGTTTAAAAGTAGCATATATTAATGCAGTATGAAGAAGAATGTTTTATTGTAGACACATAGAATCATCATACTGCTGTGATTATATGCATCAAGGCTAGGAAATAATAATCAAGGCTAAGGCAAAATATCCACATGTGTATGGTGACATGGACTAAACATATCCACATATATATGGTGTATTGTGACATGGCCTTTAAAATATCGCAATATTAAAAAAAGGCCATATCGCCCAGCCCTAGTTCAATGATGCCATTTCTGTTTGTCATGTATCATTTTGTCTATTTTGTGTTTATCCTTGAATAAACAGGTCAGTTTCTTGTTACCAACCATTGTGTATTATTCAAACTCCCCTAATTCAGCTGGCTAGTTGTTATCAAGAGTACTAAAACCCTTTTCAACATGATTCTGACAACTAAGTAGGCTAAATAACTTTAATACATGCTCGGATAGGCCAGTATCGGTCAGTATCGGTATCGGATCGGAAGTGCAAAAACCTGGATCGGGACATCCCTACTTAGCATTCATGACTGCCTGCTGTTGCACTGATCAGCCTAGTGGTGGCTCACATCCATCACACACAGAGCTATTTTAAAGCAATGTTAAAAGGATAAAGCCATTGTTTACAAATTTGGGTAAATAAATAACCAAAAAATGTATATTTTGTTCTTTTCTTACTGTACCGAAAATGAACCGAACCGTGACCTCTAAACCGAAGTACATACCGAACCGGAATTTTTGTGTACCGTTACACCCTTAGCGAATCGTATTTAAAATAGCCATGTACTTGAGCTCGGCACGGTCTGACCAATCACATGTCCATCAGTCGCTCTGGTGTTTGGAGGAAACCTCAGAGCAATTGTCAGCCTGTCATTGCCGTGTCTCCGAGAACTGAAGGCGGGCGTAAATAATAAAAAAAAAAAATGATTGTGAGATATATAAGATAAAATGCCTTGGAAGTGCTGTCTCAGCTCTGCTCTTTCCCCCTGTGTGTGTGTGTGTGTGTGTGTGTGTGTGTGTGTGTGTGTGTGTGTGTGTGTGTGTGTGTGTGTGTGTGTGTGTGTGTGTGTGTGTGTGTGTGTGTGTGTGTGTGTGTGTGTGTGTGTGTGTGTGTGTGTGTGTGTGTGTGTGTGTGTGTGATAACAGTGCTCTTTAAAATAATTTTCTAGAAGCTTTTTGAAGTCTATGCGTCTGAGCCGGAGTATATAGTCGAATAAAAAAACACCTAAAGGGGGCTGGCTGGGCGATAAAACGATAACCAAAATAACTTTTCCTCGATAGAAATGAGACAAACTGACCTTAAGTTTTCCCAGCGAGTGAGTAACAAACTTGACAAGTTCTCCGGTGGCTTGAGTTAAAGGAAGCAACGATTATAGATTTTGACTGTACGAATAGAGTCTAATAATAATAATAATAATTTTACAGCAATCTGTGAATGTGGAGTGAATAAATTCTGTTTTTTTCAGTTCTCGGTAAATCGCTTTGAGTGTCTAGAAAAGCGCTATATATATCTAATCCATTATTATTATTATTATTAACAACAAAGAAATTGAGATATTTAGTGTTGTTATTGTTGGAAATAATAATCAAATAACATAACAGTATCCATCCATCCATCCATCTTCTTCCGCTTATCCGAGGTCGGGTCGCGGGGGCAGCAGCTTAAGCAGGGAAGCCCAGACTTCCCTCTCCCCAGCCACTTCGTCCAGCTCCTCCCGGGGGATCCCGAGGCGTTCCCAGGCCAGCCGGGAGACATAGTCTTCCCAACGTGTCCTGGGTCTTCCCCGCGGCCTCCTACCGGTGGGACGTGCCCTAAACACCTCCCTAGGGAGGCGTTCGGGTGGCATCCTGACCAGATGCCCGAACCACCTCATCTGGCTCCTCTCGATGTGGAGGAGCAGCGGCTTTACTTTGAGCTCCTCCCGGATGGCAGAGCTTCTCACCCTATCTCTAAGGGAGAGCCCCGCCACCCGGCGGAGGAAACTCATTTCGGCCGCTTGTACCCGTGATCTTGTCCTTTCGGTCATGACCCAAAGCTCATGACCATAGGTGAGGATGGGAACGTAGATCGACCGGTAAATTGAGAGCTTTGCCTTCCGGCTCAGCTCCTTCTTCACCACAACGGATCGATACAGCGTCCGCATTACTGAAGACGCCGCACAGATCCGCCTGTCGATCTCACGATCCACTCTTCCCCCACTCGTGAACAAGACTCCGAGGTACTTGAACTCCTCCACTTGGGGCAGGGTCTCCTCCCCAACCCGGAGATGGCACTCCACCCTTTTCCGGGCGAGAACCATGGACTCGGACTTGGAGGTGCTGATTCTCATCCCAGTCGCTTCACACTCAGCTGCGAACCGATCCAGTGAGAGCTGAAGATCCTGGCCAGATGAAGCCATCAGGACCACATCATCTGCAAAAAGCAGAGACCTAATCCTGCAGCCACCAAACCAGATCCCCTCAACGCCTTGACTGCGCCTAGAAATTCTGTCCATAAAAGTTATGAACAGAATCGGTGACAAAGGGCAGCCTTGGCGTAGTCCAACCCTCACTGGAAACGTGTCCGACTTACTACCGGCAATGCGGACCAAGCTCTGGCACTGATCATACAGGGAGCGGACTGCCACAATCAGACAGTCCGATACCCCGTACTCTCTGAGCACTCCCCACAGGATTTCCCGAGGGACACGGTCGAATGCCTTCTCCAAGTCCACAAAACACATGTAGACTGGTTGGGCAAACTCCCATGCACCCTCAAGGACCCTGCCGAGAGTATAGAGCTGGTCCACAGTTCCACGACCAGGACGAAAACCACACTGTTCCTCCTGAATCCGAGGTTCGACTATCCGGCGTAGCCTCCTCTCCAGTACACCTGAATAGACCTTACCGGGAAGGCTGAGGAGTGTGATCCCACGATAGTTAGAACACACCCTCCGGTTCCCCTTCTTAAAGAGAGGAACCACCACCCCGGTCTGCCAATCCAGAGGTACCGCCCCCGATGTCCATAACAGTATAAAATATTAAATATAACCCAAAAAATATGAATAAATAAATACATTATTGATGAGACTAAGATTAACGTTATTGATCCCTCAGGAGAGAGTGCTACTCATGTAGGTAGAAACTCAGGTGTTATTGCCATCAACTGTCATCCGTGCTGATTTATTTATTTTTATTAATCTACTTTATGCTGGTATTACCTGGAATGCACATAATTGGATCCCATGCCATAGTGCTGTTATTCTACAAGCTAACTACACTAACAAAACATCAATGTTAGTGTTTTACACTTGCTATGTCAACTTACAATTCAACAAAGACCGTAAGAAGCGATATCAAACGCAAAATGCTTACTGGATGAAACCCTTGACAGGCGTGCATGTTGCTTATCTACTGATTGTGAAACATTTAAAATATAAATTAAAAGGCATTGAAATGGCATCGACCCTGAAGGGAACGTCTTCCCTGTGCTCCTCGACTACGGTCTGCACCGGACCGAACAGCAGGACAGGTGTAACAACTACATTATTACCGGTCACTTTTTATAACTTCTTGTGCAGATCTGAATGTCTATTTAAATGTTTACCTAAGTTTGAAGCAAAGGTGGTAATACTAATCGCCACATTTGGCGAGGCGTGTTTTTAAAGCCGCTGTTGTGAGAGTAGCGTGTGTGTGTGTGTGTGTGTGTGTGTGTGTGTGTGTGTGTGTGTGTGTGTGTGTGTGTGTCCCTTTTAAGAATGGCAGTATGTGGGGTGAGTGAGCGCGTGGGCAAGTTAGGAGAGGTAACCCTAGCATGTTGAGTGTCAATAGCATGGTGGATGTCTGGTTGTGCCCTGTGGAAATAATAAATAATGTGACCAAGTTGTAACTAATCCACGGCCTTGTCATTCCGACCAAAGAGCGGAGCTTTACGGACCCATTGTGAAGTGAAAGGTCTCCCCTGCTCTCCTCGACCACGGTCTGGGAGCCGACAAACAGGAAAAGTGTAAAACAGTACTTGCAACGTGGTGCCTCCATGTTTAAAGCGTCACCTTTGTTGTTAGTTTTGAAGCCCAAATACCTCCATATTGTACTTCACGCACGCTCTTTATTAACCAGTAGAATTGTAGTTTTTTTGCTTTTTCTCCTCTCCAAGATGTTATTACTTGTATGCACTTTGTGTGTGCGTGTTGACACTCTCAGCTCTGTAGTCACCACCGCAAAGCGGCACGCAGATGAAAGAGCGGTACCTGTACTTTTCAAAGGTTGTATAGTACCGATTTCAATTGATTAGTGCCGCGATACTTTATTAGTACCGTTATACTGTACAACCCTACTCCCTACCAACTCAATTCTTCATGAAATAATTTGCCATTAAAATAATTTAACTCAGCTATGCAGCTGAGATAGGCCCCAGCAACCCCCGCAACCCCAAAAGAGACAAGCAGTAGAAAATGGATGGATGTCTTACCTTTTACTTTGGTGTGTAAAGATGAGTGGTGGTCCTGCAAATGCTGCACCATTATAGACGTATTAGACCCTGTAGCCGCAACAAACTCATAATGTTATACCAGTGTTTTTGCAGGTTCTGCAAATTGGTGAGCATTTGTCCTAAATGACTCCTTGGTAATTTTGTACGTGCATGAAAGGTTCCCATGACTTCAGCTTTTTTTGGGTCGGAACAGTTCACTGCTTTGTCGTGCTACCATTTTAGGCTAATGGCATTGTATTAGCTAGTAGCCAGTAGCTAGCTTGTAGCATGCTGTTGTGCCCCTCGATAGGTGCGTATAAGCGCCTTGTTCTAACTTTATATTGGGTCCGTGCAGGTTATGCCAAAAATAATGTACCAGCATAATGTCGGTTTACAACGATGGAGGACCGAAGCATACAGTGCTGTGGAGACTTTGCATTCAAATAACCGTGACGTGTTTAATCGATGTTAAAGGGGAACATTATCACAATTTCAGAAGGGTTAAAACCATTAAAAATCAGTTCCCAGTGGCTTATTTTGTTTTTCGAAGTTTTTTTCAAAATTTTATCCATCACGCAATATCCCTAAAAAAAGCTTCAAAGTGCCTGATTTTAACCACCCGTCCATTTTCCTGTGACGTCACATAGTGAAGCCAACACAAACAAACATGGCGCATAGAACAGCAAGCTATAGCGACATTAGCTCGGATTCAGACTCGGATTTCAGCGGCTTAAGCGATTCAACAGATTACGCATGTATTGAAACGGATGGTTGTAGTGTGGAGGCAGGTAGCGAAAACGAAATTGAAGAAGAAACTGAAGCTATTGAGCCATATCGGTTTGAACCGTATGCAAGCGAAACCGACGAAAACGACACGACAGCCAGCGACACGGGAGAAAGCGAGGACGAATTCGGCGATCGCCTTCTAACCAACGATTGGTATGTGTTTGTTTGGCATTAAAGGAAACTAACAACTATGAACTAGGTTTACAGCATATAAATTATTTTTGGCAACAACATGCACTTTGAGAGTGCAGACAGCCCAATTTTCATCAATTAATATATTCTGTAGACATACCTTCATCCGCGCTCTTTTCCTGAAAGCTGATCTGTCCAGTTTTGGAGTTGATGTCAGCAGGCCAGGGAAGCTAGGGTCGATATTCTTCTCTTGATCATCTTCGGTGGCATAAGGGAAGGTGTGAGCCAAGACATCCAGGGGGTTTAGCTCGCTCGTCTGCGGGAACAAACTGCCGCCATTGCTTGCCGTGCTACCGAGGTCCTTTGTCCCTGAATTGCTCACACACTCCGGCAGATTCAATGGGGGTCTGGCGGCAGATTTCTTTGACTTTATCATTGGAAATGCATCTCTGATATCCACACATTCTTGCCATCTCTGTCGTAGCATAGCTTTCGTCGGTAAAGTGTGCGGAACAAACGTCCAATTTCTTGCCACTTTCGCATCTTTGGGCCACTGGTGCAACTTGAATCTGTCCCTGTTCGTGTTGTTACACCCTCCGACAACACACCGACGAGGCATGATGTCTCCAAGGTACGGAAAACAGTCGAAAAAAACGGAAAATAAGAGAGCTGATTTGACTCGGTGTTTGAGAAAATGGCCGATTGCTTCCCGATGTGACGTCACGTTGTGACGTCATCGCTACGTGATATTAGAAAGGCGTTTAATTCGCCAAAATTCACCCATTTAGAGTTCGGAAATCGGTTAAAAAAAAAGTTATTTTTTCTGCAACATCAAGGTATATATTGACGCTTACATAGGTCTGGTTATAATGTTCCCCTTTAATAGTAAAACCAGTTAATTGTTACATCCGTACTTGACTTGGTGGAAAGGAGACAACTTTGACCTGCAACATGCAGACTCATTTATAATTTGTAGCATAATTTGTTTTGGACACTGTAAAACCCTTGCAGAATGTCAGGTTCAAACACTGATGATCTCTATTAAACAGACAAGAAGCAAGGAATCTTTTTTGGTCGGGACCAGCATATCAAACGACAATTGTGAATTAGTGTTGTGAAGTGTGCATTGTTTTAGTGTTTAGACAACCGGGCGATACAGTCCGTTCGAATCAAAAGCAAATAATGATCCTATTTTTGGTCCTATAAATGAGAAACAATTTTATCAGTTGGAAACCCTTTAAAGACATGTATAAATGGCTGGACTGGTGAGTTTTAAAGGTTTTATGATCTTCCAGGACGCTTTTATTTGCAAAACACTTGCTCGTATCAATTAAATCCGTTGTTTTCATTTTCCCCTTTGTTCTTATCAATCTTTCTTCGCCTCAACATCTGACATCTTGGTCATGTTAGAAAACATGGTTTCTGACGATTCTAATCATCAAAACCTGAATGGATAAACAAGTAAATGTATTTGATAACAGAGATTTGTTGTCTCGCCCCCGACGGGGGAATACAAAGGGATTGAACTCACAACGCCATGTTCTTTTTAAATGAGTTATAATTGGAAAAGATATTGCACAAGCTTTATTTATTGCCGGATGTTTTGAATAGAGCTGTTAATTGTAATATTTACTTGATGTCTACGTGCATGCTCCAAGTTGCGGGGATTGGTTTCAGTGTCGGTGTCATTTAAAAGCAGAGACAGAAGGATAACACTGGGTGGTACAGAAAACAGAGACTCTATTGTTGTCAAAGACCCTCCTCTCCCTAATCCAGGTGATGCTATTGAAAAGGCCATCTATTGTCCTCTCCTCACCACACCTGTATCAATGCCTGCCTTTGAGTCGTTCCCCTAGAGGCAAAGTGACTTGGCAGAAGGAAATGATTGGATAGCCCCCCCCCCCCCCTCCAACACAAACCACCATCACCAAAATGGCACCTCACATGTTCTGAGGAATGGTCGCAAGGTGCAGACAGAACAGGTTTTTGCTCCAAGTGCACTTGTGTGTACAAAATAGCGCATTTCTCAGCTCCTGCGGGATTTGCATGTTTACCCCAAGCATGTGTTAAACACACACTCATTACTTGGCTTCTTGCTGTCGTGGATTTCTGTCTTGGCTGCTTTAGAAAGGAAGGAGATAGAGGCGAGTGTCTAGTCTGCGGACAATTTCTTGTCACCGAGGCCCTCGGGGGGGTGTGCGCTCTCCCCCGTGCAGGTCGCTGGGAGCCCTCGCCCGATTCCGCCATCCTTAAGAGCTTTTAAAGTGAATCACTTGAACCGCTTATGCTTGTCCTCTCTCCCCCCGTTCCTCCTCTTCCTCATCTCGCTTTTCGTCTGGCAACAAGCTCACGGCTGATTTGTGCACCAGTGATTCATGAATTTATCTCTGACACGGCACAGTCATGCTGGGTGCACACATCAGTGTGCGTAAAGTGGGGGTTGACTCCTAAACTAAAGAAAATAGGCTAGTTTTATTTTTGGGGGCTTTGCTGTGATCCATGTTTAGGGCTGTACCACTCTCCTGTAAAACACACTTTTTAAAAAGACATCGCCAGGGGATGCATGAGGCTTTTTTTCTGAGGGAGCATTTCAAATTTAAATAGAATAGTACAAGTAGGGCTGGGCGATATATCGAATATACTCGATATATCGCGGGTTTGTCTCTGTGCGATATAGAAAATGACTATATCGCATACTTGCCAACCTTGAGACCTCCGATTTCGGGAGGTGGGGGGTGGGGTGTGTGGTTGGGGGCGTGGTTAAGATATATATATATATATATATATATATATATATATATTAGGGCTGCAGCTAACGATTATTTTTCTATCGATTAATCTATAGATTATTTTTTTCGATTAATCGGTTAATCTATAGATTATTTTTTTCGATTAATCTATAGATTATTTTTCCTTTTACCGATTTTTTTTTAAATTTAAAATGAAGAGGAAAAAATAAATGTAGGCCAGTTTTTTCAAAAGGCATGGCTTTTATTTACAAAAAAAAAAGTATGGCCACTAGTCAGTCAACATTGACAACAACATGACAAAATATTCTGTAACAATGTAAACATTTAAAACTTTTAACATTTAACAAAATTAAAAGTATCTTATTTGCTTTTTAATGTGCAAATATAAAAGTAAACATCCAGTGCAAATCTTAATATTCTGGAATAGTATAAGCATTTCAAAAGTAAAAGTATTGCTTATTTTGCTTTAAAATGTGCAAAAATAAAGATAAACATCCAATACAAAAAAGTGCAAAACGGAAATATTCTGTAACAAGTGTAAACATTTCAACAAAAGTAAAAGTATTGCTTATTTGCTAAAATGTGCAAAAATAAAGCTAAACATCCAATACAAAAAAGTGTACAGTGTAAACATTTCAACAAAAGTAAAAGTATTGCTTATTTTGCTTAATAACACAACAATGATAGTATGATTAAAGTGAAAGTTAATTGTTCGTTTGTACATAGTATATGTTGTAAAAGGTATTTGCACAACTAATTAACGTTAGCGTTTGTGACACGTCTTGTGCCGTGGGGTTCTTTCAGGACCGACAGACTGAACGCCAGACGGCTTTGCCAGGTTTACAATCTTTTAATTTTACACAAAGTCTTTTCTCTTCCAACTGCGCGGATCGCGCACCTGGGCACGATTGCGGCGTCGCTCCCGGCGCGCCCCGCCTCGCCGCTCGCTCGCCGCCGCCTCTCCACAGCGTTAAAGAGGAGCGCGTCTTTGTAAACACTGAACAGGCACGCCAAACGCGCCTCTCAGAGCGAAACAGTGCTTTAGTTTATGAATTTACAACGCAGATACAAATGACACATTCATGTTTTTGTGTAATAATGACAACGTATACGCACGCGGACGATTGACTTGTTGATGGTGATGGCAAGAACGGGTTTTCTTTTCAAATGTTCGTTCATAGCCGTTGTGCTGCTATGATAGGCCATTTCCGCTCGACACAGTGTGCATACAACAACATTATTAGGCAGTTTATTGAAATACTCCCACACTTTTGACGACTTTTGGCGTGCTTTTTTCCCCTCGCTCGCATCGTCTGCTTTGCGCTCCGCCATGACAGTAGTGTGACGTAAATATGCGACGCGCCGACGCACAAAAACGGCGTCGACGTATTTACGTAACCGATGACGTCGACTACGTCGACGCGTCCTTTCAGCCTTAATCGAATATACTCGATATATCGCGGGTTTGTCTCTGCGATATAGAAAATGACTATATCGCATACTTGCCAACCTTGAGACGTCCGATTTCGGGGGTTGGGGGGCGTGGTCGGGGGTGTGGTTGGGGGCGTGGTTAAGATATATATATATATATATATATATATATATATATAAGAAATACTTGAATTTCAGTGTTCATTTATTTACACATATACACACTCATCTACTCATTGTTGAGTTAAGGGTTGAATTGGCCATCCTTGTTCTATTCTCTGTCACTATTTCAGAACACACACATTATACAAATATACATTATAAAATCAATAAGAAAACGGGAGCTCTAATTTGGGAGTCTGAATTAGGATCAGAAGTTCCTATATAAACATTGCGCACTCACGTCGCCTTTTTGTATTGATTACTGCAGCTGTGCACTGGATTCATTCACAAATACAAACTACAACTCACAAACACTTTAGAGTTAGGCTCCACCATCAGAATGTGTACTTAACTTATAAAGATCACATGGATATTATTCAGTGAGTTGATTCACCAAAACTAACCTGTTATACAGGAGGAAAAAGCACACAGGACGTTTCAATTGTTCACAGACTGGTCGTGCTCATCAGAATGACAAGACACTTCCGGTCTGCAGGTGATAGCATTCAATTGGGAAGAAACGCCCTACTGCCCCCTACTGACCAATGTGAATACTGATAAATGTGGAATGACAGCTCCAAAAACGAATTCAAACCACAAAATAAACTAAATAAATCAACACAAAAATGTGACACATTATGGGTGGGTCACATGTGCATGTACAAGAGTGTGCAAAGCAGTAATCCGAGCAAAGGGTGGCTATTTTGAAGAAACTAGAATATAAAACATGTTTTCAGTTATTCCACCTTTTTTTTGTTAAGTACATAACTCCACATGTGTTCATTCATAGTTTTGATGCCTTCAGTGACAATCTACAATGTAAATAGTCATGCAAATAAAGAAAACACATTGAATGAGAAGGTGTGTCCAAAATTGTTGGCCTGTACTGTATTTCTTTGTATAACTCGTAATATCGGTATACCACCAAGCCCTAATTTGGTCTGTAACACTTTCCAGTAAAACACAGGTTTTAAATATGGGATGAGAATAGAGGGCTTTTTAGGATGCACTTATGTAAACGAGAGAGTGTTCAGTTGTTTTGGGTTTAAATAAAAGTCCCGCAGGCTCCATCAAGCAACTTTTTCTCTTTGGCATCCCTCGATTCTTACTTTTACCACATAGATTATTAATGTCCCCATTTCTCTATCCTCTCTAACTGAAATTGTGTCTCCCACTCGTGCGTCATTCCTCTCCTTCCAGATGACTCCTTCTTCTTGAGTCTCGACCCTCTTCACCTCGGTCCATTGTGACTTTCTTCCTGCCTTAATTTTGCCCCCCCACCACTCTTCCTTTTCATTGTCTTGAGATCCTTCCTTTCCCGAGACAGACATGGCCGCTCTTGTCTCAGGTTTCTGTGTCCTACTTTGGTTTCCCCGCTCCTCTTGCTGCTGTTTATTTAAACGGGGCGAGGTGGGAGAGACGAGGCCTGTCATCACGATTTGATGGACGGCGAGAAGGCCACGGGAAAGGAGATGCGGTGGTTTGACTCCCGTCAAACGTGAAATGGATAGTAACGAATGGGCTCCATTATTATTTTTGAAACGTCTCTCCCTGTGATCGCAGATAGACTAGATAGACCAAAGTATGAGGGCAGACAGAAAGAAAATTAAAGAAAAAACTGGACTGAGTTGCTGGAATTTAGACTATTCAAAAGTGCTTTAGTAAGATAGAAAAAAGAAAATCTAAAAAAGATAAGACATTTTGGGGTAACAAGCAGAGGTGGGTAGTAACGCGCTACATTTACTCCGTTACATCTACTTGAGTAACTTTTGGGATAAATTGTACTTCTAAGAGTAGTTTTAATGCAACATACTTTTACTTTTACTTAAAAATATTTATAGAGAAGGAACGCTACTTTTACTCCGCTACTTTTATCTACATTCAGCTCGCTACTCGCTACTAATTTTTATCGATCTGTTAATGCACGCTTTGTTTGTTTTGGTCTGTCAGACAGACCTTCAAAGTGCCTGCCTTACTGGTGACGTTTCACTTCGTTCCACCAATCAGATGCAGTCACTGGTGACGTTGGACCAATCAAACAGAGCCAGGTGGTCACATGACCTGACTTAAACAAGTTGAAAAACTTATTGGGGTGTTACCATTTAGTGGTCGATTGTACGGAATATGTACTGTACTGTGCAATCTACTAATAAAAGTTCCAATCAATCAATCAAAAGTGTGAAGGAAAAAAGATACTTTTTTATTTCAACCGTACATCCCGTCGAAAGCCTAAAGACTGACCGCACATGAGGACGTTCCTGTCTTCACAATAAAAGTGCCGCTCCATCGCGCCTGCGCTTTCAAAATAAGAGTCTCCGAAAGCCAGCGCAAACAAGCTAGCAAGCTACGGAGTTTGACGCCAATATATTTCTTGTAAAGTGTATAAAAACGAATATGGAAGCTGGACAAATAAGATGCCAAAAACCCACCACTTTCATGTGGTATTAGACAGAAGGAGGAACTTTTCTTCTCTTCCATTTGAAAACGTGGACGTTATCATCACTAGTCTGATTACAATCAACGCAAGTCATCAGAATCAGGTAATACACCAACTTATATTCTAGTCTTCATGAAAGAAAGGAATCTATATGTTAAACATGCATGTATATTCATTAAAACACCTTTAACATGTAAACAAAAACAGCAAAATAAATACATATAAATTATATACTGTATATATCAATGTATGTGTATATATATATATATATATATATATATATATATATATATATAGATATATATATATATATATATATATGATATGTGTGTGTATGTTACTCATTATTTACTCAGTACTTGAGTAGTTTTTTCACAACATACTTTTTACTTTTACTCAAGTAAATATTTGGGTGACTACTCCTTACTTTTACTTGAGTATTAAATCTCTAAAGTAACAGTACTCTTACTTGAGTACAAATTCTGGCTACTCTACCCACCTCTGGCGGTTATGAAAGTTGAAGTACTCACCACATGAACCGTGATCCTCCACATGCCCTGAAAGCGTCCATACAACTACGTGCAAATCGCACGAATATAAGTTGGTGTATTACCTGATTGTGATGACTTGCATTGATTGGAATCAGACAGTAGTGATGATAACGTCCACATTTTCGAATGGAAGAGAAAAAAAAGTCTTCCTTTCTGTCTAATACCACATGAAAGTGGTTGGTTTTTGGCATCTTATTTGTCCAGCTTCCATATTCGTTTTTATACACTTTACAAGAAATACATTGGCGGCAAACTCCGTAGCTTGCTAGCTTGTTTGCGCTGGCTTTCGGAGACTCTTATTTTGAAAGCGCAGGCGCGATGGAGCGGCACTTTTATTGTGAAGACAGGAACTGTGCAGTCAGTCTTTAGGCTTTTGACGGGAAGTACGGTTGAAATAAAAAAAAGGGTCTTTTTTCCTTCACGTTTTTGATTGATTGATTGGAACTTTTATTAGTAGATTGCACAGTACAGTACATATTCCTTACAATTGACCACTAAATGGTAACACCCCAATAAGTTTTTCAACTTGTTTAAGTCAGGTCATGTGACCGCCTGGCTCTGTTTGATTGGTCCAACGTCACCAGTGACTGCATCTGATTGGTGGAACGGAGTGAACGTCACCAGTGACTGTATTTGTTGAAACGCAGGCACTATGAAGGTCTGTCTGACAGACCAAAACAAACAAAGCGTGCATTAACAGATCGATAAAAATTAGTAGCGAGTAGCGAGCTGAATGTAGGTAAAAGTAGCGTTTCTTCTCTATAAATATACTCAAGTAAAAGTAAAAGTATGTTGCATTAAAACTACTCTTAGAAGTACAATTTATCCCAAAAGTTACTCAAGTAGATGTAACAGAGTAAATGTAGCGCGTTACTACCCACCTCTGATAACCGCTTGTGTTTAATTACCAGACAAATGCATGACGCAAAGACACACTCCTCTTTCACTTAAGCGAGTCGGGGAATGCTTTTAAAGATGGTGACAAAGTTGCAAACTTGGCACCATGTGATTTATTCTCCGGCAAAGCAAGTGCATATGGAGTGTGTTTCCCACGTCTTTAGCAGCTTCATTTTAAGGTGTGTAGCAAAGCCTTTTCTTATCTTTAAAAATCAGTCTTCCATAAAGTGGTGGGTGTATTATACACAGGACAGGGTTATTTAGCTAAGGCGACTCAACTTCAAAAGCAAGTGTTGGAGCAACAACAATGAGGGACATGATACATTTTGGTGCTCATATAAAGGCTTTCAGGGACACATTACTGTCATAACATGATTATATTAGCATAGTAGGGGGACTAAGAAGTAGATATTGAAGCGATTGAGTACACCACTGAGCTGCAACCAGCAGAAGCGCTGTTGAAATCTGTGGAATTTGTTTAAAATTGTCTGAAATGAAACCTGACATAAGCTATGGGAAGTCAAGCTACATTCACAAAGGCCCGCTGTGGTACAGCATTGTGATTATGGTTTAAGTTTATTTTCAACATGCATAATGTTACAACATGATGCATCACAATTTCCAGTTTCTCATTACATGTCCGAAAAGGAGTAGAGGAGAGCTTATTTAATTCTTCCCATTTTCCATTTCATAGCAATTACTGACAGATTTGTTCGCTTCTTGTTCTCAATTTGTACACAATTTAACTCCATAAATAATAAAGTTCTTAAAATAAGTTGTAATTGACATAGTGAGATGAATAAGATTATCTAATTTCCAACGAGGTTCAAAATGTTTGTCAGAGTTCTTATTTGTACTTTAATACCTTAAGTTTGAACAGTTTCTTAAACTGCATCATATTAGTACTTTGACATATTTACATAATCCATTCCATAAATAAATTCCACATATTGACATGCTAAATATGTATCAGTGTTGGCGTTAACACACTTTCTGTGTCTTTTTACACATTGAAATCAGTAAGGACGCGCAATTCCGGAAGCTGATTTTATTTATTTTTTTACCGCCCTGTTTGCTCGTTTTTTTAAAAAATTTAATAGATTTTCGCTTTCCGCCGGTGTTTTGTTTTGTTTATATTTATCGTTGCAAATTTCCATCCCCGTTTATTGCGTTTTTATTGGTCGTAAATTTTGATTCACCGAAAGGTTTTTCAATCACAAATACTGCCTCAGTTTGCACTCAGACAACTTTACCGCAAGGGGCTGTCAAAAGAAAGACTTAATGGTAAACACTAAGGTGAGTGTAAAATCAACCTTTTTGACTTCATCCTGTGCCATGTCTCCAGTAAATCAGAATCAGAATGAGTCTTTGAGTCCATGGAAACTTCACTTTTTATCTCCCGCTAAATCGACATCGTTCGAGGATGGAGACAGGCTAGCTTCAAGCTAACCAGCACCCGACCAGACCAAAAACATACTTTGCAGGTCAACAAACGGGGCAAATATGTGCCTTTTGAAGTGTTAATGTGGGAGGAGTGTTCAAAAGGAGTCTCTTAGATAAGTGGCTGACAATTTTTTAATTTTTTTTTTGTACAACGGAACTACATCAGTAGATACAATATACAGGTAAAAGCCAGTAAATTAGAATATTTTGAAAAACTTGATTTATTTCAGTAATTGCATTCAAAAGGTGTAACTTGTACATTATATTTATTCATTGCACACAGACTGATGCATTCAAATGTTTATTTCATTTAATTTTGATGATTTGAAGTGGCAACAAATGAAAATCCAAAATTCCGTGTGTCACAAAATTAGAATATTACTTAAGGCTAATACAAAAAAGGGATTTTTAGAAATGTTGGCCAACTGAAAAGTATGAAAATGAAAAATATGAGCATGTACAATACTCAATACTTGGTTGGAGCTCCTTTTGCCTCAATTACTGCGTTAATGCGGCGTGGCATGGAGTCGATGAGTTTCTGGCACTGCTCAGGTGTTATGAGAGCCCAGGTTGCTCTGATAGTGGCCTTCAACTCTTCTGCGTTTTTGGGTCTGGCATTCTGCATCTTCCTTTTCACAATACCCCACAGATTTTCTATGGGGCTAAGGTCAGGGGAGTTGGCGGGCCAATTTAGAACAGAAATACCATGGTCCGTAAACCAGGCACGGGTAGATTTTGCGCTGTGTGCAGGCGCCAAGTCCTGTTGGAACTTGAAATCTCCATCTCCATAGAGCAGGTCAGCAGCAGGAAGCATGAAGTGCTCTAAAACTTGCTGGTAGACGGCTGCGTTGACCCTGGATCTCAGGAAACAGAGTGGACCGACACCAGCAGATGACATGGCACCCCAAACCATCACCGATGGTGGAAACTTTACACTAGACTTCAGGCAACGTGGATCCTGTGCCTCTCCTGTCTTCCTCCAGACTCTGGGACCTCGATTTCCAAAGGAAATGCAAAATTTGCATGGTTGGGTGATGATCATGACAACAACATTACTGCAAATTGTTTGTTGCTTCTCTCGGGCTGCTTTTGTATGTGTGTGCACGCTCCCGTGGTGAGTGACTGCTGTAAACACCAATCGTTTTATTCAGGCTGGTAAACATTTTTATTACACCAAACATACACAGTTCTCTTACTCCTGCAATGTCGGTCACTTGTGCACAGTTTCTCTCTTCTGCTTAACTTTCAAAACTTCCAAAGTTAAACAGACACAAACAACTTAAAGCCATGTCCAGCTATTTACTGACATACTATTCGTGTTTAAATAACTTTTACTGCAAATAAATTTCACCTCCAAATATCGGTTACCTTACCGGTCTCCTTGACTACTGATAATCTGCATCGGCCCTAAAAGAAACATTGATTGATCTCTAATAGGGATGTCCCGATCCGATGTTTGCCAAAAATTGCGTATCGGCAAGGCATGGGAAAATGCCGATCCAGATCCAGTTTAAAAAAAACAACTCCGGTCCGTGTTTTCCAACGCACCGATTTAAATAATACATTCCACTTTTCTGCTGCTCCGTAATTTCCGTTCCGCATTTTCCAGCACACCTTCAACACATCCACAATTCTCACGCAGTTGCTTTTAGCTGCTGGCATTACACGACAGGCTCTTCTCACTCTTTCCTGTGTCTCCCTCTCACAGACAGACAAGCGCACCTTCTTACACACGTCACATACTGTCACGACATACGTCACATACGTATACGTCCTCTCCCAGCAGAGAGGTAGCAGCATGGCTAACGTTAGCTGTGATGCTAGCGCAGCCGTGCTCGCATATCAAACTCTTTTGGCTGTCTTTTTGACACTTACACCCGGCGCCCCCCTCCACACCCTGGATTATAAATAATGTAAATAATTCAATGTGATTATCTTGTGTGATGACTGTATTATGATGATAGTATATATCTGATAGTATATATCTGTATCATGAATCAATTTAAGTGGAGCCCGACTTAAACAAGTTGAAAAACTTATTGGGGTGTTACCATTTAGTGGTCAATTGTACGGAATATGTACTTCACTGTGCAACCTACTAATAAATGTCTCAATCAATCAATCAAAACACATAGAATCATCATACTGCTGTGATTATATGCATCAAGTGTTCATTCAAGGCTAAGGCAAAATATCGAGATATACAGGTAAAAGCCAGTAAATTAGAATATTTTGAAAAACTTGATTTATTTCAGTAATTGCATTCAAAAGGTGTAACTTGCACATTATATTTATTCATTGCACACAGACTGATGCATTCAAATGTTTATTTCATTTAATTTTGATGATTTGAAGTGGCAACAAATGAAAATCCAAAATTCCGTGTGTCACAAAATTAGAATATTGTGTAAGGGTTAAATTTTGAAGACACCTGGTGCCACAAACTAATCAGCTGATTAACTCAAAACACCTGCAAAGGGCTTTAAATGGTCTCTCAGTCCAGTTCTGAAGCCTACACAAACATGGGGAAGAATTCAGATTTGACAGCTGTCCAAAAGGCAACCATCGACACATTGCACAAGGAGGGAAAGACACAAAAGGTTATTGCTGAAGAGGCTGGCTGTTCTCAGAGCTCTGTGTCCAAACACATTAATGGAGAGGCAAAGGGAAGGAAAAACTGTGGTCAGAAAAAGTGTACAAGCGATAGGGATCACCGCGCCCTGGTCAAGATTGTGAAAAAAAAAACATTCAAAAATGTGGGGGAGATTCAGAAGGAGTGGACAGCTGCTGGAGCCAGTGCTTCAAGATCCACCACCAAGAGACGCTTGAAAGACATGGGTTTCAACTGCCGCATACCTCGTGTCAAGCCACTGTTGACCAAGAAACAGCGCGCAAAGCGTCTCACCTGGGCTAAGGAAAAAAAGAGCTGGACTGCTGCTGAGTGGTCCAAAGTCATGTTTTCTGGATCGGGACATCCCTAATCTCTAATCCGTTCAACATCAAAATATCTAATTTTATGTCCACAATATGCATAGAAAAGAGCTGAAGGTGACAGTCTTGGACACATATTGACATTTTACAACACGTAATGTCTCTCCGGTCTTTGCTGCGTGTGCACTGCCCTTTTCAACAACTCGTCCCACAAGCAGATGACATCTTTATGTCGGTGACAAGCAGACTTTGGCTGCATGGGATGAATTAATATACGTGGTGTGGGAGGGAGAACGCTGATCACTGTGCTCTTAATGCTTCTATAGCCACTCAATGCCTTCCGCTCATCTTACGGGAAGCTACCGCTATCTGGGAATCCATCATGGCTAATGTTGGAGGATGTGGGGTGTGGGGGGTGTCTTTCCTCGATAACTGCTTTCTAGCACTTACATACTGTACTTGGATTCATTCATCAGGTAGAGTGAGCGCACTCCACTTTTCACTTGCTGCTTTAAATGCTGACACAGAGGTTAATTGGCCGTAAAAGAATCAGATATCTGCTATGATATAATAGTTAGGCCACTGTGATTACATACTTAATGCATCATTCAGTATCTTGCTGTGTTTCAATGAAAGGTCCTAGTAAGTATTTAATGAAATTCATGGTCGCAGGGGATTCATTCCGCCACTCCCTTGCATTTCGTCTTTTGCCACATTAAGGTTGAGTTATAGTCACTTTTACTTCTATGGCACCAACATGCGCATATTATCATCAACCAACTGAATGCATTAATAATCGGCGCAGGCATTCATATCCAGAAGGAGGCATTTAAACAGTCACAGGATGGTAATTACCGCTGCTACTGCCAGTTCCTGGGTACCTGTCTGAAGTGATATTTTGATGCCATAGGCTTACTCACATATGCAGAGTGCTGGCAGTGTGAGTCTCCATGTAATATTTAGCGATATAAAACTGCAGCAGTTATCCATGCAGAAAATAATCTGCGTTGGATGCATAATTAAAGTGCAGTCTAGTTTCAAGTAAGTAGTAAAATCAACTACAATGATCCTGAATATTTTAAAGCTGGTACTGTACCTCAGTTTTGTTCAGCAGTTCTGAAAGGTTTGATGAAGACTGCATCGTACGGAAACCAAAGCAACTTTTGTCCGAAGAAATAATGAAAATCCAATTCATCCGTACCAGATACAAAAAACACATTTTATAGAAAATAGTTATACTGTATTTTCTGGACTAAAAGGCGCACTTAAAATCCTTTTATTCCCCTCAAAACTCGACAGTGCGCCTTATAACCCGGTGGGCCTAATGTACAGAATTTTTCTCGTTTTGCTTACCGACCTCGAAGCAATTTTATTTGGTACATGGTGTAATGATAAGTGTGACCAGTAGATATGTGAAGACTGCAATATGACTCAAACAAACAACACCCACATTTTATATGTTCCATTGAAAATATAGAACATTACACACGGCACTCAACATGTTTTAGTTCGACTTTTATAAACTATGAAGCCGCACCGCTTGATGGATTGTACTGTGCTTCAACATAGGAGTATTATTATGGTGTGTGTATAAGGTAAGACATATTATCTGGCGTTTTTGTTTCACAATATTATAGGGCTGCAGCTAACGATTATTTTTCTATCGATTAATCTATAGATTATTTTTTCGATTAATCGGTTAATCTATAGATTATTTTTTCGATTAATCTATAGATTATTTTTCCTTTTACCGATTTTTTTTTTAATTTAAAATGAAGAGGAAAAAATAAATGTAGGCCAGTTTTTTCAAAAGGCATGGCTTTTATTTACAAAAAAAAAAGTATGGCCACTCAGTCAACATTGACAACAACATGACAAAATATTCTGTAACAATGTAAACATTTAAAACTTTTAACATTTAACAAAATTAAAAGTAGCTTATTTGCTTTTTAATGTGCAAATATAAAAGTAAACATCCAGTGCAAATCTTAATATTCTGGAATAGTATAAGCATTTCAAAAGTAAAAGTATTGCTTATTTTGCTTTAAAATGTGCAAAAATAAAGATAAACATCCAATACAAAAAAGTGCAAAACGGAAATATTCTGTAACAAGTGTAAACATTTCAACAAAAGTAAAAGTATTGCTTATTTGCTAAAATGTGCAAAAATAAAGCTAAACATCCAATACAAAAAAGTGTACAGTGTAAACATTTCAACAAAAGTAAAAGTATTGCTTATTTTGCTTAATAACACAACAATGATAGTATGATTAAAGTGAAAGTTAATTGTTGGTTTGTACATAGTATATGTAACTGTTAATGTTGTAAAAGGTATTTGCACAACTAATTAACGTTAGCGTTTGTGACACGTCTTGTGCCGTGGGGTTCTTTCAGGACCGACAGACTGAACGCCAGACGGCTTTGCCAGGTTTACAATCTTTTAATTTTACACAAAGTCTTTTCTCTTCCAACTGCGCGGATCGCGCACCTGGGCACGATTGCGGCGTCGCTCCCGGCGCGCCTCGCCGCTCGCTCGCCGCCGCCGCCTCTCCACAGCGTTAAAGAGGAGCGCGTCTTTGTAAACACTGAACAGGCACGCCAAACGCGCCTCTCAGAGCGAAACGGTGCTTTAGTTTATGAATTTACAACGCAGATACAAATGACACATTCATGTTTTTGTGTAATAATGACAACGTATACGCACGCGGACGATTGACTTGTTGATGGTGATGGCAAGAACGCTGTCGGGGGTTTTCTTTTCAAATGTTCGTTCATAGCCGTTGTGCTGCTATGATAGGCCATTTCCGCTCGACACAGTGTGCATACAACAACATTATTAGGCCGTTTATTGAAATACTCCCACACTTTTGACGACTTTTGGCGTGCTTTTTTCCCCTCGCTCGCATCGTCTGCTTTGCGCTCCGCCATGACAGTAAAGTAGAGTGACGTAAATATGCGACGCGCCGACGCACAAAAACGGCGTCGACGTATTTACGTAACCGATGACGTCGACTACGTCGACGCGTCGTTTCAGCCTTACAATATTATGCAAAAGCAACTTTTCTTACATTCTGGTACCTGCTGATCTGTATATGGGATCTGCATAAAACCTGAAAAATTGTGCGCGTCTGCCTTTGTAGTTTGTAGTCTATAAGCTAATGTGACATTCATCTTCCGCTGTTGCCATTTCTAATATAAAGTAGTGTAAAGTTCTTACTTATATCTGTCAGTAAACTCGCCATGAAAGCGCTAAAACATACCGGTGTAGTGAGTCTACATTATTCACCCAATGAACTTTAGTTATTAGAGGGTTCCGGTCGGACGGTTTTTCACGGGACACTATTCTGGTGTTGTTTTTGGATGAGGAGATGCTGCTCCGTTGTTGATTTCAGTAAAATCTGAATGTCATCAAAACAGTTAGCTAAATTTTTTTGACACTTCTTCCATTCCCGTCCTTGCACGCTACACCGCTATAACAAAGACACTGCTGAAGGTGAGCCACGTAAATAAGACTGCCGACAAAACGGCGCATCCGGAAGCGACTGTCAGAAAGCGGCTTGAAGATGATCTGTAAAACATTATTTTGACCCAAGAGCCACCATTACATGTTATGGTACAAGGAAGTGTTTTCAATTTATAAAAAAAATAAAAAAATATGACTCCTTTAATGCGCCCTATAATCCGGTGCGCCTTTATATATGACCAAAGATCGAAAATAGACCGCTCATCGGCAGTGCGCCTTATAATCTGGTGCGCCCTATTGTCCGGAAAATATGGTAGTTTTACCTGCACAAACACACAAAATACATATAAAATACCTTTTACCGTTTATTGAAGTCTAAGTACACATCACCTTTGTACTTTGAATTCAAGAAACAAATTGTTCCAAAATGCTCATTGTTGGCCCCCATGGTGAGTTATTTCTAAAAAAGCAAAGACTGAGTCACCAACAAGGGGACTGGATTTTGTGGCATGATACTCGGGCGAACAGATTCACAATGTTTAGCTGTGTGATAACAGACGGTGCCCCGAAAAACCGGGGCAAAGATTTTCCGTAAATTCGTGTCAAACCTAAGCATACCACCTTCTGGTGGGGTGTATGAAAACTGAGATATCAACATATTTAAAAACAAAACAACTGACTTTCAATTTGAGGATCATTGTCTGCTTCATAAGGTCACTGTACATTTTGGAATTCATGTATAACTAGAGTGAACCGCAGCACGAGTGTACCCCCAAACCGTATACTGTTTTTACATATATGTGAGTTTTCCTTTGTGAAAATGTGTACTTTCTACATTTCAATTGTTTCATGAACATCAATCAATCAATCTTTATTTATATAGCCCTAAATCACAAGTGTCTCAAAGGGCTGCACAAGCCACAACGACATCCTCGGTACAAAGCCCACATACGGGCAAGGAAAAACTCACCCCAGTGGGACGTCGATGTGAATGACTATGAGAAACCTTGGAGAGGACCGCATATGTGGGTAACCCCCCCCCTCTAGGGGAGACCGAAAGCAATGGATGTCGAGTGGGTCTGACATAATATTGTGAGAGTCCAGTCCATAGTGGATCCAACATAATAGTAAGAGTCCAGTCCATAGTGGGGCCAGCAGGACACCATCCCGAGCGGAGACGGGTCAGCAGCGTAGAGATGTTCCCAGCCGATGCACAGGCGAGCGGTCCACCCCGGGTCCCGACTCTGGACAGCCAGCACTTCATCCATGGCCACCGGACCTGTGCCCCCCCCCCCCCCCCCCCCCCCCCTCAAGGAAAAGGGGAGCAGAGGAGAAAAGAAAAGAAACGGCAGATCAACTGGTCTAACAGGGGGGCTATTTAAAGGCTAGAGTATACAAATGAGTTTTAAGATGGGACTTAAATGCTTCTACTGAGGTAGCATCTCTAATTGTTACCGGGAGGGCATTCCATAGTACTGGAGCCCCAATAGAAAACGCTCTATAGCCCGCAGACTTTTTTTGGGCTCTGGGAATCACTAATAAGCCGGAGTTCTTTGAACGCAGATTTCTTGCCGGGACATATGGTACAATGCAATCGACAAGATAGGACGGAGCTAGACCGTGTAGTATTTTATACGTAAGTAGTAAAACCTTAAAGTCACTTCTTAAGTGCACAGGAAGCCAGTGCAGGTGAGCCAGTATAGGTATATATATATATACTGTAGGTATATAAAGGTATATACAGTATAGGCGTAATATGATCAAACTTTCTTGTTCTTGTCAAAAGTCTAGCAGCTGCATTTTGTACCAACTGTAATTTTTTAATGCTAGACATAGGGAGACCCGAAAATAATACGTTACAGTAGTCGAGACGAGACGTAACGAACGCATGAATAATGATCTCAGCGTCGCTAGTGGATAAAATAGAACGAATTTTAGCGATATTACGGAGATGGAAGAAGGCCGTTTTAGTAACACTCTTAATGTGTGATTCAAAGGAGAGAGTTGGGTGGAAGATAATACCCAGATTCTTTACTGATTCGCCTTGTGTAATTGTTTGGTTGTCAAATGTTAAGGTGGTATTATTAAATAAATGTCGGTGTTTAGCAGGACCGATAATCAGCATTTCCGTTTTCTTGGCGTTGAGTTGCAAGAAGTTAGCGGACATCCATTGTTTAATTTCATTAAGACACGCCTCCAGCTGACTACAATCCGGCGTGTTGGTCAGCTTTAGGGGCATGTAGAGTTGGGTGTCATCAGCATAGCAATGAAAGCTAACACCGACATAGCTTAAATATGAGTGGTGTACACACTTCTTGCAATATTATGGCAATTCACCTTCATCTTCCTCAGCAAGGCATTTGTCATTGAGTGTTCCGGCTCCTCGTCATGTTGGAAAACTGCCCGGTTGTCCAGTTTACCAAGGGAGGCGATGATGCCCTGCTTCACAATGTCTCGGTGCATGCTGGGTTTTTACGTTTGCGGCCTATCAACCGCAGCTCCCCAGTAACAGCAACACTCATGCAACACCAGACCAAGACGCCGTCCCCACCTTATCTTGCTTCTTGTGTTTTCAACTACCGTATTTTCCGGACCATAGGGCGCACCGGATTATAAGACGCACTGCTGACGAATGGTCTATTTTCGACCTTTTTTCATATATAAAGCACACCGGATTATAGACCGCATTAAAAGGGGTCATATTATTATAATTTTTTTCTTAATTGAAAACACTTCCTCGTGGTCTACATAGCATGTAATGGTGGTTCTTTGGTCAAAATGTTGCATAGATTACTTATTATTTTACAGATCATCTTCAAGCCGCTTTCTGACAGTCGCTTCCGAATGCGTCGTTTTGTGGGCGGTCTTATTTATGTGGTTCACCTTCGGCAGCGTCTTCTCCCCGTCATCTTTGTTGTAGCGGTGTAGCGTGCAAGGACAGAAGTGGAAGAAGTGTCAAAAGATGGAGCTAACTGTTTTAATGACATTCAGACTTTACTTCAATCAATAACGGAGCAGCGTCTCCTCATTCGGAAACAACCCGGAAATGTGTCCCGTGAAAAACCGTGCAACCCGAACTCTCTAATAACTAAAGTTCCTTGGGTGAATAATGTGAACTCATTACACCGGTATGTTTTAGCCCTTTCCTGGCGAGTTTACTGACAGATATAAGTAAGAACTTTACACTACTTTATATTAGAAATGGCAACCGTGTAGGCTGAATGCCCCATAACAAGAAGATAAAAAGAAGAAGCTTATCGGAAGCGCGCAATTTTTCAGGATTTATGCAGCTCCCAAATACAGATCAGCAGGTACCAGAAGGTAAGAAAAGTTGCTTTTGCATAATGCAAAACAAAACGCCAGATAATGTCTTACTTTATACACACACCACATACCTGCCAACTACTCCGGTTTTCCCGTAATTAGTACGGTTTTCATCAACCTATTCCGGGTTACGGTTGCAGTGATAAAAAATACGGTTTTTCAAAAAAAAAATTTTTTTTAAGTTTTATTCACAATCGACACTGCTTCCCGTAACTTCCTATCGAGCCATTCCGAATGCCATGTGCGAGGCTATTTATAGCACCGCTGCCAAGCACGAGGCACCTGTTGCCAATGTTTTCAAACGAGCGAACGATCATGGAATCAGCCGGAGAAAAATCGCAAACGAGTCTTAAAACGAAAAGAAAACTGCAGTCATTCCGTGAAGAATATTCAAAAGCCTATCCGGGAATAATTATCCGTTCCAAAAAGGGTGAAAACTACGGGAAATGCACCTTGTGCAGACAAGATTTTTCGATCGGACACGGAGGAATTAGCGATGTAAAAGACTGCCGTTGCTAGCGATACAAGTGGAAAACTTTCAACGTTTTTCGTCGCCCTTATCATAAAGTTACCATATTATTTTTGCAGTATGATCAATCTGATAGAATAAATTTGGATTTTAGCCACAAAAAGGTAATGACACCAATGTTATCTATTGGAATTGTTTAGTACTGTTATACTGTTAAAAGTGTTTATACTATTTATGCTTTCAAGTCCAAGTTGAAGAAATCTTGTTAAATGTTGACAGCATAACTACCAAAATACAGAAGTATGTCCTTAATATTTTTGCAGTGCTATTTCTGTTGAAAAGTTCAAATGATTACATTAGAGATGTGATGTGCCACTTTTCAAGTGTCTGATGGCTTAAATTAATTTTCATAAATTTTTCATATTTTGAATTCTTTTGAAAGGCTTACAAAAAAACTACATTTGAATTGTAATTCCATGCTATTGACAGGACTATTAATTTTAATGAAGTTAGCTTACCATGTTTACAGTATGATAATTGTGATAGAAATGTGAATTATGGGCACAGAATATTTTTTACAATTGAACAAGGCAGTAGATTATACAAGCTTGGACAGAAAGTTAATAATGACACCAATTGTTTATTTTTATGGAATTGTTTAGTACTGTTTTACCATTTGTTTACTGTAAAAAGTGTTTATACTGTTTATACTTTCAATTAACAAATTGAAGTCTTGTGAAAGGTTGACAGGATAACTGGCATTAACTGTCAAAATAATTTCAAACTATTGAAGTTAGTTTACAGAATAAACATGTCAATCAACCCATATGATTTTTGCTGTAATATTTTTGTTTTGAAAAGTCACTGTGACTGATAGAAAAGTGATGGTTTTAGCAACATTTTAACCTGTCTGAATGCTAATAATCATTTTGCGTCGGGGGGCGAAGGAACCCCCCACCAGGACTTTGTCCTGGACCTACCGGGGCCTGCGGCCCCTGGACCCTGGCTACTAGGTTTTTCTGATTTCAAAAGTTGGCAGGTATGACACCATAATAATACTCGTATTACCAAAGTCGTACTAAAACATTTTGATGGACTTTTGACCGCCGTGTGTAATGTTCTATATTTTCAATGGAATATATAAAATGTTGGTGTTGTTTACTTGTTTACACATATCTGTTATGTTTGACTGCCATCTACTTGTCACACTTATCAGTACACCATGTACCAAATAAAATTGCTTCGAGGTCGGTAAGCAAAACCAGAATTATTCCGTACGTTAGGCGCACCCGGGTTATAAGGCGCACTGCCGAGTTTTGAGAAAAAAAAAAAATATTTTAAGTGTGCCTTATTGTTCGTAAAATACGGTACTTAGACAATAATTGCTGTGTGTTGTTATTTTCAGTGGATAGTAAGCCTGGACTGCTATACAAGCTGGACACTCACTGCTCTAAAGTTTAACAAAGCTTCATTTCTGTTGTATTGTCTATTGAGAACAGTGAGGGGTGTACTGTATTCCTTTTTCAGACAGAAAATAATATGGTTCTGAGTGACTTGCTCAAGCATACTTGACTTGATTGATTAACGCATGCGTCAATGCATCAAACTAGTTTAATTTTGTGTACGAACACCAGCTGTGCATCACACTCTGTAATACCGTGAGCAAATGAGTTTTTAAAGAGCCTTTAGGTCGAGTCTTAACTAGAGAAGCAGAAACGCGCTGCCGGAAAAACGACCGGCTGCTCCGGACAGCTTGCTGACAAATTGGAGGCCTGTGCCGTTCTGGCACAAAATCATTAGATCACCTGACGGTTGACAAAGCTGATTTGCGCCGAGTGCGTAGTGGCAGACGTGATGGGCTCGGGGTAAAAGGAAAAAGGGGGATCACGGGGGGCGACTAAGGAAAGATGCGAGGTAAGTAGCGGCCTTGCTGTTGCAGATAAATGGATGTTGGCATTAGGGCTGCAATGATTCATCGATTAAATCGATTCATTCGATTAGAAAAAATAACATTGGTATTTTGTTGCTTGCTGGAAGTCCTGTGGGGAGTGCTCAGAGAGTATGGGGTAACGGACTGTCTTATTGTGGCAGTTCGCTCCCTGTATAATCAGTGTCAGAGCTTGGTCCGCATTGCCGGCAGTAAGTCGGACACGTTTCCAGTGAGGGTTGGACTCCGCCAAGGCTGCCCTTTGTCACCGATTCTGTTCATAACCTTTATGGACAGAATTTCTAGGCGCAGTCAGGGCGTTGAGGGGATCTGGTTTGGTGGCTGCAGGATTAGGTCACTGCTATTTGCAGATGATGTGGTCCTGATGGCTTCCTCCGGCCAGGATCTTCAGCTCTCACTGGATCGGTTCGCAGCCGAGTGTGAAGCGACTGGGATGGGAATCAGCACCTCCAAGTCCGAGTCCATGGTTCTCTCCCGGAAAAGGGTGGAGTGCCATCTCCGGGTTGGGGAGGAGATCTTGCCCCAAGTGGAGGAGTTCAAGTACCTCGGAGTCTTGTTCACGAGTGGGGGAGGAGTGGATCGTGAGATCGACAGGCGGATCGGTGCGGCGTCTTCAGTAATGCGGACGCTGTATCGATCCGTTGTGGTGAAGAAGGAGCTGAGCTCTCAATTTACCGGTCGATCTACGTTCCCATCCTCACCTATGGTCATGAGCTTTGGGTCATGACCGAAAGGACAAGATCACGGGTACAAGCGGCCGAAATGAGTTTCCTCCGCCGGGTGGCGGGGCTCTCCCTTAGAGATAGGGTGAGAAGCTCTGTCATTCGGGGGGAGCTCAAAGTAAAGCCGCTGCTCCTCCACATCGAGAGGAGCCAGATGAGGTGGTTCGGGCATCTGGTCAGGATGCCACCCGAACGCCTCCCTAGGAAGGTGTTTCGGGCACGTCCGACCGGTAGGAGGCCACGGGGAAGACCCAGGACACGCTGGGAAGACTATGTCTCCCGGCTGGCCTGGGAACGCCTCGGGATCCCCCGGGAGGAGCTGGACGAAGTGGCTGGGGAGAGGGAAGTCTGGGCTTCCCTGCTTAAGCTGCTGCCCCCGCGACCCGACCTCGGATAAGCGGAAGAAGATGGATGGATGGATGGATTTTGTTGCTTCGATGATTAGTTTTAATGAGTAAAATACGCAGACATTATTTTGCTTCAGTGCACAGTGCGCCTATTGGTGATTCAGCTTGCGCTGCCGGTGATGTGAGTGTGAGTGGGAAGAGGCGCGGGACTAGTGGCGTGTGGATAGAGAGAAATGGCACAGAAAAACGACAACAAAGTGGAAAGAGCGCAAAGAGCTCAGAGAAGAGAGATTTTGCGATCATTGAAAAGTGATAGACAGACATCGTGGTGAAATGTTTGCACTGTCAAACATCCATCCATCCATCATCCATCTTCTTCCGCTTATCCGAGGTCGGGTCGCGGGGACAGCAGCCTAAGCAGGGAAGCCCAGACTTCCCTCTCCCCAGCCACTTCGTCCAGCTCCTCCCGGGGGATCCCGAGGCGTTCCCAGGCCAGCCGGGAGACATAGTCTTCCCAGCGTGTCCTGGGTCTTCCCCGTGGCCTCTTACCGGTCGGACGTGCCCTAAACACCTCCCGAGGGAGGCGATCGGGTGGCATCCTGACCAGATGCCCGAACCACCTCATCTGGCTCCTCTCGATGTGGAGGAGCAGCGGCTTTACTTTGAGCTCCCCCCGGATGACAGAGCTTCTCACCCTATCTCTAAGGGAGAGCCCTGCCACCCGGTGGAGGAAACTCATTTCGGCCGCTTGTACCCGTGATCTTGTCCTTTCGGTCATAACCCAAAGCTCATGACCATAGGTGAGGATGGGAACGTAGATCGACCGGTAAATTGAGAGCTTTGCCTTACGGCTCAGCTCCTTCTTCACCACAACGGATCGATACAGCGTCCGCATTACTGAAGATGCCGCACCGATCCGCCTGTCGATCTCACGATCCACTCTTCCCTCACTCGTGTACAAGACTCCGAAGTACTTGAACTCCTCCACTTGGGGCAGGGTCTCCTCCCCAACCCGAAGATGGCATTCCACCCTTTTCCGGCGAGAACCATGGACTCGGACTTGGAGATGCTGATTCTCATCCCAGTCGCTTCACACTCGGCTGCGAACCGATCCAGCGAGAGCTGAAGATCCTGGCCAGATGAAGCCATCAGGACCACATCATCTGCAAAAAGCAGAGACCTAATCCTGCAGCCACCAAACCAGATCCCCTCAACGCCTTGACTGAGCCTAGAAATTCTGTCCATACAAGTTATGAACAGAATCGGTGACAAAGGGCAGCCTTGGCGGAGTCCAACCCTCACTGGAAACGTGTCCGACTTACTGCCGGCAATGCGGACCAAGCTCTGACACTGATCATACAGGGAGCGGACCGCCAAAATCAGACAGTCCGATACCCCATACTCTCTGAGCACTCCCCACAGGACTTCCCGAGGGACACGGTCGAATGCCTTCTCCAAGTCCACAAAACACATGTAGACTGGTTGGGCAAACTCCCATGCACCCTCAAGGACTCTGCCGAGAGTATAGAGCTGGTCCACAGTTCCACGACCAGGACGAAAACCACACTGTTCCTCCTGAATCCGAGGTTCGACTGTCAAACAGAGCTGGCATTTTGCAAAAGCACTACATCAGAATCAGAAGAGTTTTTATTGCCATTGTTTGAGAACGGGTTCACAAACTAGGAATTTTACTTGGCGCAATCGTAACACAGAATAGAATAACATGAGCTGTAACTGAGCTATCAGATGTTATTTTTCATCAATAACCTCATCATCAATGATACAACATAACCCAACAATTATCCTGTATATTTTTAAAGGGGAACTGCACTTTTTTTTTTTAAATTGTGTCTATCATTCACAATCCCAATGTAAGACAGGAACAAATATGCTTTACTTTTTTTATGCATTTTCAATAGTAAATAAATGTGATCAAAAGTCTGCTTACAATAAAGCCTATGGGAGTCGCTGTATTCTGCCTATAAAGCGCTTAAACATCCAAACAAGGTTTTTGTTATCCACACTGTAAGTACACAGAACAAAAATATAAACACAAACACTTTCGTTTTTGCTCCCATTTTTCATGAGTTGACATTAAAGATCTAAAACTTTTACTATATACACAACATACCTATTCCTCTAAAAACTTTTCACAAATCTGTCCAAATCTGTGTTAGTGAGCATTTATTTTTTTCTAAGATAATACATCCTCATTCTACATTCTTCTCTGTAGGACTGAATGATATAAGACTACTTTTATACCTGCTGCTATCACATGGTGATTTTTTTAATGTATTTTTTATTATGCCAGAGCACTTTTATCACAATGATTTTATTGGTTTATTAGGGCCCGCATGGCCCATTGTTTAAGGACTCCCAAAGGGAGTCCTTATGCAATGGGACATAAGGACCTATTGAATTTGTAAGGTTTTATTCTTTATTCTTTATTCTTCCGCCGCCACATTAAACTGTAATTTGACCCACTGAACATGCTTCAAAACTCACCATATTTGACCCACACATCAGGACCTGCGAAAATGGCCTTTTAAAAAAAAAAACGAACCACAAAACTCAAAATTGCACTCTAGCGCCCCCTAGGGAAAAAAACAAACTAGACTGCCTGTAACTCCCACTAGGAAGGCCGGAGAGACATGAAACAAAAACCTCTATGTAGGTCTGACTTAGACCTACATTTCATAATAGTACATTGTCGGGCTAAAATCAACAGGAAGTTGGCAATTCCCCCTTCAAGACAAAAAAGTACTAAAAACAGTAACTTTTGCCTCTTTGAACTGTAATTTGACCCCCTTAACACGCTTCAAAACTCACCAAACTGAACGCACACATCAGGACTGGCAAAAATTGCGATCTTATAAAAAAACCTAACCCCAAATCTCAAAATTGCGCTCTAGCGCAATTTTTTAATAAAACGCAGAAAAAACTGCTCCTCGGAAGAAAAAAATGACAAAACTGCCTGTAACTCCCACTGGGAAGGTAGGAGAGACATGAAACAAAAACATCTATGTAGGTCTAACTTAGACCTACATTTCATAAATTGACAACCCCCAGCAAAAATCAACAGGAAGTTTGCTATTCCCCCTTCAACACAACATTTTTGTAAAAACCGGTCACCTTTCTTCAAACATTATCTCCTCTGAGCGCGTTTGTTGTTTCGGCTTCAAATTAACACAGGAGAGAGATTGAACCCTTCTGATTAAAAGTTGGCGAAAGAGTTTTGATACCTGCTCCGGTTTTGATTTTATGACCCTTCAAAGAACCTCTGCGCTAATGCTGCTGTTTTTTCAAGATGGCTGCTTAAAAGCAGGCAGCACCAGCGTGCCCACACAATGCAGACAAGGTAGGTACACTAGACAAAAGTATTGGGACACTTCGGACTGAAAGTAGACAAAAGTATTGGGACACTTATGACTACCACTGGACAAAAGTATTGGGACACATAGCACGAAAACTGGACAAAAGTATTGGGACACTTGGGACTACAACTTGACAAAAGTATTGGGACACTTATGACTACCACTGGACAAAAGTATTGGGACACTTATGACCAAAACTGGACAAAAGTATTGGGACACTTACACTGCACAAAAGTATTGAGACACTTAGGAATACCACTGGACAAAAGTATTGGGACACCTACACTGGATAAAAGTATTGCGACACTTAGGACTACAACTTGATAAAAGTATTGGGACACTTAGGACTAAAACTGGACAAAAGTATTGGGACACTTAGGACTAGCACCTGCCAAATACGCGGGCCCGACCAACGCTGCTTGCAGCTTTAATTAGGGCCCGCATGGCCCATTGTATAAGGACTCCCAAAGGGAGTCCTTATACAATGGGACATAAGGACCTATTGAATTTGTAAGGTTTTATTATTCTTTATTCTTCCGCCGCCACTTTAAACTGTAATTTGACCCACTTAACATGCTTCAAAACTCACCATATTTGACCCACACATCAGGACCTGCGAAAATTGCCTTTTAAAAAACAAACCGAACCACAAAACTCAAAATTGCGCTCTAGCGCCCCCTAGAAAAAAAAAAAACTAGACTGCCTGTAACTCCCACTAGGAAGGTCGGAGAGACATGAAACAAAAACCTCTATGTAGGTCTGACTTAGACCTACATTTCATAATAGTACATTCTCGGGCTAAAATCAACAGGAAGTTGGCAATTCCCCCTTCAAGACAAAAAAGTACTAAAAACAGTCACTTTTGCCTCTTTGAGCTCTAATTTGACCCCCTTAACATGCTTCAAAACTCACCAAACTGAACACACACATCAGGACTGGCTAAAACTGTGATCTAATGAAAAAACCTAACCCCAAATCTAAAAATTGTGCTCTACCGCAATTTTTTTATAAAACGCAGAAAAAACTGCTCCTCGGAAGAAAAAAATGACAAAACTGCCTGTAACTCCCACCGGGAAGGTCGGAGAGACATGAAACAAAAACCTCTCCGTAGGTCTCACTTAGACCTACATTTCATAAATTGACAACCCCCAGCAAAAATCTACAGGAAGTTTGCTATTCCCCCTTCAACACAACATTTTTGTAAAAACCGGTCACCTTTCTTCAAACATTATCTCCTCTGAGCGTGTTTGACGTTTCGGCTTCAAACTAACACAGGAGAGAGATTGAACCCTTCTGATTAAAAGTTGGCGAAAGAGTTTTGATACCTGCTCCGGTTTTGATTTTATGACCCTTCAAAGAACCTCTGCGCTAATGCTGCTGTTTTTTCAAGATGGCTGCTTAAAAGCAGGCAGCACCAGCGTGCCCACACAATGCAGACAAGGTAGGTACACTAGACAAAAGTATTGGGACAATTCGGACTAAAAGTAGACAAAAGTATTGGGACACTTATGACCAAAACTGGACAAAAGTATTGGGACACTTACACTGCACAAAAGTATTGGGACACTTAGGAATACCACTGGACAAAAGTATTGGGACACCTACACTGGATAAAAGTATTTCGACACTTAGGACTACAACTTGACAAAAGTATTGGGACACTTAGGACTAAAACTGGACAAAAGTATTGGGACACTTAGGACTAGCACCTGCCAAATACGCGGGCCCGACCAACGCTGCTTGCAGCTTTAATTAGGTATTATATTTGATTGTTCTACAGTGTCCCTGTATACTGGTGATCGTTTGTGGATTTTTAAAATGTTATTGTTTTATATGATTTGTGTTTGCTTGCTTCATTCTGTCTTGACGCTGAATTACAAATGTCTGCACAACTATTTTACCTCCGGGTAGCATTAAAGAAACCTTGACCTTGACATTCCACCTCACAAGTGTGGCATATCAAGATGCTGATTAAACGGCATGATTATTGTACAGGTGTGCCTTCGGCTGAACACAATAAAAGGCCACTCTGGAATGTGCAGTTTTATCACACAGCACAACGCCACGGATGTCGCAAGTTTCGAGGGAGCGTGCAGTTGGCATGTTGACTGCAGGAATGTCCACCAGGGCTGTTGCCCGTGAATTTAATGTTCATTTTTCTACCATGAGCCATCTCCAAAAGCGTATTAGAAAATTTGGCAGTACATCCAACTGGCCGCACAACCGCAGGCCACATCCAGCAGGTGCAACTCAATGTTCGTCTGCTGCAACAATTGGTTTGCATCACCAAATAATTTCTGCACAAGCTGTAAGAAAGCAGAAAGCTCCTCGGACATGTCACCCATTGAGCATGTTTGGTATGCTGTGGATCGGCGTATACGACAGCCTGTTCCAGTTCCTGCCAACATCCAGCAACTTTGCATGGCCATT
Organism: Nerophis lumbriciformis; assembly: GCF_033978685.3. Lineage (NCBI taxonomy): Eukaryota > Metazoa > Chordata > Actinopteri > Syngnathiformes > Syngnathidae > Nerophis > Nerophis lumbriciformis. Next base: position 4,256,135 of record NC_084551.2, on the reverse strand, counting down.
GAAGAGTAGTAGACCGACATTCCACAGGCCACAATCTACAACCTGATCAACTCTATGTGAAGATGTGTTGCACTACATGAGGCAAATGGTGGTCACACCAGATACTGACATTGTTTGTGACCCCCCAGACCCCAATGAAGCAAAACTGCATGCACATTTCAGAGTGGCCTTTTATTGTGGGCAGCCTAAGGCACACCTGTGCAATAATCATGCTGTTTAATCAGCATGTTGATATGCCACACCTGTGAGGTAGTATATATTATTTTGGCAAAGAAGAAATGCTCACTAATAAAGATTTAGACAGATTTGTGAATAGTATTTGAGAGGAATAGGTTATTTGTGTATATAGTAAAAGTTTTACAGCTTTGAGTTCAACTCATCATAAATGGGAGCAAAAAAAAAAAGTGTTGTGTTTATATTTGTTTCAGTATATATATGAGTTTGTTTATTTCGAACATGCAAGTATACAACATGATACATCACAATCTCCAGTTTCTCTTTTCAACATGTTCGAAAAGGAGTAGGAAGAAGCAGAGCTTATTTAATCCTACCCCTTTTCTTTTACATAACAGTTGCTAAAACTTTTGTTCACTTCCTGTTCTCAATTTATTCACAATATACTCCATAAGTAATCACAATAAAATAAGTAAATAAATAATAATTGGTGAAGTAAGTTACATTTCATATGTTGAGATAAGTAAGATTATTTTGTGAGTGAAAGAATGAAAGAATGGATGAGTTAAATAAATTCAGAATGTTTATCATGGTTCTTCTTCTTTGTACTTTGTAAACACTTTAAGTTTGAAGAGTTTCTTGAAGTGGATCATATTAGTACATTGTTTGATTGCTTTGCTTAATCCATTCCATCATTTAATTCCACATACTGATATACTGAAGGTCTTAAGTGTTGTACGTGCATACAAATGTTTTAAATTACATTTCTCCCTAAGATTATATTTCTCCTCTTTTTTTGAGAAGAATTGTTGTATATTCTTGGGTAGCAGGTTATAGTTTGCTTTGTGTATCATTTTAGCTGTTTGCAAATTCACTATGTCGTAGAATTTCAGTATCTTTGATTGAATAAATAAAGGATTTGTGTGTTCTCTATATCCAACATTATGTATTATTCTAACTGATCTTTTTTGTAACACCGTTAATGAATGAAGTGTACTTTTGTAATTATTTCCCCATATTTCTGCACAATAACTCAGATATGGTAACACTAGTGAGCAGTAGAGAATATGAAGTGATTTTTTGTCTAGAACATGTTTTGCTTTATTCATTATTGACGTGTTTCTTGCTACTTTATGTTGTATATTTTTTACGTGAGATTTCCAGTTCAATTTATCATCAATCATTATACCTAGAAATTTGGTTTCATTTACTCTTTCAATTTCTATTCCGTCTATTTGTATTTGTGTTTGACTTTCTCTTCTACTGTTACCAAATAGCATTATTTTAGTTTTACTGAGATTCAACGATAGTCTGTTTTTGTCAAACCATCTTTTTAATTTGTTAATTTCTTCTGTTATTATTTGTAGTATCTTCTGTGTGTTCTCTCCTGAACAAAACGCTGTTGTATCATCCGCAAATAATACTAACTTTAAATCTTTTGTAACTTTACAAATGTAATTTATATATAGATTGAATATTTTAGGTCCTAGTATTGATCCTTGAGGTACACCACAGGATATATTTAGCGTTGTAGAGGTGTGTTCGCCTAGCTTCACTATATGTAATGTAGTAACAGGCACATTTATGTAGTATTTACATACACTATGGCCACCTGCCTTTACTCACATATGAACTTGAAGTGGAATTGTCCAACATGTTTTGGTATCCTGGAGCATTCAAAGTTCCTTTCATTGGAACTAAGGCCCAACTCCTGAAAAACAACCCCCACCATAATTCCTCCTCCACCAAACTTCACACTCGGCACAATGCAGTCCGAAATGTAGCGTTCTCCTGGCAACCTCTAAACCCAGACTGGTCCATCAGGTTGCCAGATGGAAAAGCGTGACTCATCAGTCCAGAGAAGGACTGACCACTGCATCCCACGCTTTGCATTGGACTTGTTGCATGGCTTAGATACAACTGCTCGGCCATGGAAACCCATTTCATGAAGCTCCCTGCGTACTGTATGTGGGCTAATTGGAAGGTCACATGAAGTTTGGAGCTCTGTAGCAACTGACTGTGCAGAACGTCTTTGTACTATGCATCCGCTGACTCCTCTCTGTCAGTTTACGTGGCCTACCACTTGGTAGCTGACTTGCTGTTGTTCCCAAACTCTTCACTTTTCTTATAATAAAGTTGACTTTGGAATATTTAGGAGCGAGGAAATTTCACGACTGGATTTGTTGCACAGGTTGCATCCTATGACAGTTCCACGCTGGAAATCACTTAGAGCGGCCCATTCTTTCACAAATGTTTGTAGAAACAGTCTCCATGCCTAAGTGCATGATTTCATACACCGGGGCAAGTGATTAGGGCACCTGATTCTCATCATTTGGATGGGTGGCCAAAAACTTTTGGCAATATTGTGTATTTTGGTCATTTTAAGCATACAGCGGTGCATTAATTTTACAAACGCATCACAACATTCCTTTTTTCCTTCAACTCCATCATTGATTGTTACTCACTGCAGACTTCATGAGAGCCAACAAATTTATAAAACGTCACATACTGTACAATGTCTGTTCTCACTAGAATGCAGATTGTTAGGATGTTGATACATTCCCGTTTAGCTGAAGAATGACTCATAATCCTCGCAAAGAAAAAAGGGGGGTGGAATCAAGCGTTTTTTGTTTTTTTTTGCCATTTCCGTGTCTAGATTTGATGCCAAAGTTGACCAACTTGTCGGATTATGTCCTCATCCTTCTACTATCAAGGTGAGAGACATTATTTATGATCTAGAATTAGGCCTGGGCTGATAATTATTATTTTTTTGCTAGTTGATATATTGACCTAAAAATTATTGCCGATAAGCATTATTATTGCCTTTATTTTTTTGAGAACAAATTAACCACTGATATGACAAATTACATTGTACATAACAATAATGGAAGTACACTATTTCAAATGCAATTAACTTGTATTTCTGGGATAATTTAACATTGTGATTGAAATGTACACTTTTTGTTGTACTTTTACAATGACAATAAAGAGTATATTATAAATACTAAGTTAAAATAAACTAAAATCGATAAAATATGTTCTGGCTCTGTTAAAAAGGGGGTGAGGGACCCTCAAATATACGCAACCAAAACCATAAACAAAATGACGAAATAAAGTTATTGTGACCAAAATTATCATAGTTATTAAAAGTACTTTGTACACACACTAAAATCTTTCAACCAAATTGTTTTTGTTTTTTTAATAACCAATATAGCTCGGTTGGTAGAGCGGTCATGCCAGCAACTTGAGGGTTCCAGGTTCAATCCCCGCTTCCGCCATCCTAGTCACTGCCGTTGTGTCCTTGGGCAAGACACTTTACCCACCTGCTCCCAGTGCCACCCACACTGGTTTAAATGTAACTTAGATATTGGGTTTCACTATGTAAAAGCGCTTTGAGTCACAATAGAAAAGTGCTATATAAATATAATTCACAATTCACAAAAGAATATCATCGTTTTCCATTTTCACACATCTCTGAAAGAGGTCCAGGAAGCCACTAGGGCGGCGCTTTTGATTGATTGAAACTTTTATTAGTAGATTGCACAGTTTGGTACATATTCCGTACAATTGACCACTAAATGGCAGAGGTGGGTAGAGTAGCCAGAAATTGTACTCAAGTAAGAGTACTGTTACTTTAGAGATTTATTACTCAAGTAAAAGTAAGGAGTAGTCACCCAAATATTTACTTGAGTAAAAGTAAAAAGTATGTTGTGAAAAAACTACTCAAGTACTGAGTAACTGATGAGTAACATACACACTCATATATATATATATATATATATATATATATATATATATATATATATATATATATATATATATATATATATATACATTGATATATACAGTATATCATTTATATGTATTTATTTTGCTGTTTTTGTTTACATGTTAAAGGTGTTTTAATGAATATACATGCATGTTTAACATATAGATTCCTTTCTTTAATGAAGACTAGAATATAAGTTGGTGTATTACCTGATTCTGATGACTTGCGTTGATTGTAATCAAACTAGTGATGATAACGTCCACGTTTTCAAATGGAGGAGAAGAAAAGTTCCTCCTTTCTGTCTAATACCACATGAAAGTGGTGGATTTTTGGCATCCTATTTGTCCAGCTTCCATATTCGTTTTTATACACTTTACAAGAAATATATTGGCGTCAAACTCCGTAGCTTGCTAGCTTGTTTGCGATGGCTTTCGGAGACTCTTATTTTGAAAGCGCAGGCGCGATGGAGCGGCATTTTATTGTGAAGACAGGAACGTCCTCATGTGCGGTCAGTCTTTAGGCTTTTGACGGGATGTACGGTTGAAATAAAAAAGTATCTTTTTTCCTTCACACTTTTGATTGATTGATTGGAACTTTTATTATTAGATTGCACAGTACAGTACATATTCCGTACAATCGACCACTAAATGGTAACACTCCAATAAGTTTTTCAACTTGTTTAAGTCAGGTCATGTGACCACCTGGCTCTGTTTGATTGGTCCAACGTCACCAGTAACTGCATCTGATTGGTGGAACGAAGTAAAACGTCACCAGTAAGGCAGGCACTTTGAAGGTCTGTCTGACAGACCAAAACAAACAAAGCGTGCATTAACAGATCGATAAAAATTAGTAGCGAGTAGCGAGCTGAATGTAGATAAAAGTAGCGGAGTAAAAGTAGCGTTCCTTCTCTATAAATATACTCAAGTAAAAGTAAAAGTATGTTGCATTAAATCTACTCTTAGAAGTACAATTTATCCCAAAAGTTACTCAAGTAGATGTAACGGAGTAAATGTAGCGCGTTACTACCCACCTCTGCTAAATGGTAACACCCCAATACGTTTTTCAACTTGTTTAAGTCGGAGTCCACGTAAGCGGCTCTAGAGCTGCGGGTTGCTGACCCCCGTTTTATTCTAACACATGTGGACATGTTAGCATCTACGGTTTTAATCCTATTGCTAACAAGTTGTTCATCCAAAAATTAACCAATTAATACCATTTCAAATGTGTATATGTTAAATAGTTTAATACATTGTCACTCAATGTATCATACTTTATCAGTCTTTTTGTTTACTCTGGTTCTTTATTTAATATCTATTACCTGGTTCTTGTCCATCTGTTTACATTTTTTTTAAACTTTTTTAATGTTAGTAATATACAGGTAAAAGCCAGTAAATTAGAATATTTTGAAAAACTTGATTTATTTCAGTAATTGCATTCAAAAGGTGTAACTTGTACATTATATTTATTCATTGCACACAGACTGATGCATTCAAATGTTTATTTCATTTAATTTTGATGATTTGAAGTGGCAACAAATGAAAATCCAAAATTCCGTGTGTCACAAAATTAGAATATTACTTAAGGCTAATACAAAAAAGGGATTTTTAGAAATGTTGGCCAACTGAAAAGTATGAAAATGAAAAATATGAGCATGTACAATACTCAATACTTGGTTGGAGCTCCTTTTGCCTCAATTACTGCATTAATGCGGCATGGCATGGAGTCGATAAGTTTCTGGCACTGCTCAGGTGTTATGAGAGCCCAGGTTGCTCTGATAGTGGCCTTCAACTCTTCTGCGTTTTTGGGTCTGGCATTCTGCATCTTCCTTTTCACAATACCCCACAGATTTTCTATGGGGCTAAGGTCAGGGGAGTTGGCGGGCCAATTTAGAACAGAAATACCATGGTCCGTAAACCAGGCACGGGTAGATTTTGCGCTGTGTGCAGGCGCCAAGTCCTGTTGGAACTTGAAATCTCCATCTCCATAGAGCAGGTCAGCAGCAGGAAGCATGAAGTGCTCTAAAACTTGCTGGTAGACGGCTGCGTTGACCCTGGATCTCAGGAAACAGAGTGGACCGACACCAGCAGATGACATGGCACCCCAAACCATCACCCAACCATGCAAATTTTGCATTTCCTTTGGAAATCGAGGTCCCAGAGTCTGGAGGAAGACAGGAGAGGCACAGGATCCACGTTGCCTGAAGTCTAGTGTAAAGTTTCCACCATCAGTGATGGTTTGGGGTGCCATGTCATCTGCTGGTGTCGGTCCACTCTGTTTCCTGAGATCCAGGGTCAACGCAGCCGTCTACCAGCAAGTTTTAGAGCACTTCATGCTTCCTGCTGCTGACCTGCTCTATGGAGATGGAGATTTCAAGTTCCAACAAGACTTGGCGCCTGCACACAGCGCAAAATCTACCCGTGCCTGGTTTACGGACCATGGTATTTCTGTTCTAAATTGGCCCGCCAACTCCCCTGACCTTAGCCCCATAGAAAATCTGTGGGGTATTGTGAAAAGGAAGATGCAGAATGCCAGACCCAAAAACGCAGAAGAGTTGAAGGCCACTATCAGAGCAACCTGGGCTCTCATAACACCTGAGCAGTGCCAGAAACTCATCGACTCCATGCCACGCCGCATTAACGCAGTAATTGAGGCAAAAGGAGCTCCAACCAAGTATTGAGTATTGTACATGCTCATATTTTTCATTTTCATACTTTTCAGTTGGCCAACATTTCTAAAACTCCCTTTTTTGTATTAGCCTTAAGTAATATTCTAATTTTGTGACACACGGAATTTTGGATTTTCATTTGTTGCCACTTCAAATCATCAAAATGAAATGAAATAAACATTTGAATGCATCAGTCTGTGTGCAATGAATAAATATAATGTACAAGTTTCACCTTTTGAATGCAATTACTGAAATAAATCAAGTTTTTCAAAATATTCTAATTTACTGGCTTTTACCTGTATATTGACACTACCATTTGAGAAATTTCAATGTCAAGTGCATTAATAAGAACAAATAATTATTATAAAAATCCTTGTTTATTTAGACTATTTTCCCTAAAAGTCATATTGAGGCTAGAAAATGTTGTTTTTTCGATTACTTGATTAATCAAACACATTAATGTTGACTTGATGACTGAAATAGTCAGCCCTAGTTGGCAGTTGCTGGAGGCAGAAACAGAAGCAGGAGTATGTTACCCTCTGCGCTGGTAATGAGACACAGGTGCAATACTGTGGATCTTCAGATAGAGAGGAGCATGATGGGAAGGAAAGAAGTCCAAAATGTAGAGGAAAAAGACTGCAGCATTAATTGAGCATTATTTTTCAAAACATGCAACCATTTCTCCGCAGGAGTTCTTGAACAACCACCCGAAAACACTTGGCTCCCTGGGGGTGCTTCTCAGGGCGCTAAGCCTCCTTCTGACTCTTTCTTTCCCTCTCTCTCTCTCTCTCCTCTGTGTTCATTCAAATCTATTTTCAGCGTCTAGTTAAAGAGTCACGAGTGCAAGACATCCTAAACAACAGTGACATTCAATCAGAGCTCAGTGCTAATTCTGGAGCTAATTTTGTGTTTGTAGATCAACACCGTCTGTGATCATTCCATCTGCTTTCTTGTCAAACACATGTTAATGAACGAGCAGACACACCACCGCAGTTTTCGAGCCGCTTAGAACGGTGATGTCCAAAGTCTGGCGCGTGGGCCATTTGCGGCGCGCTACTTGTTTTTTTTTTTTGCCCTGCAGCATTAAAAAACAAACATACTGTAGTAATACAGCCTGCATCAGAACATTACACCAGTTAAAGTATTTTCCTTGATTCGTGTGTAAATAGATTATTACTTTGGGAAATTTAAACATCCAGTTGCTGACGTAGATTTTTAACTTAAGCTGCGGGTAGACTATATAAGTTAGGATGCATAAGATAACTTAAAAGAATGTAAGAACAAAGAAAAACAAATTTTTGTTTAAAGGGGAACATTATCACAATTTCAGAAGGGTTAAAACAATTAAAAATCAGTTCCCAGTGGCTTATTTTATTTTTCGAAGTTTTTTTCAAAATTTTACCCATCACGCAATATCTCTAAAAAAAAGCTTCAAAGTACCTGATTTTAACCATCGTTATATACACAAATCTAGTCCTACCATTGCCTCTCTGGTGGAAGTGCTGGGTAACCAATCAGGTGTTATAACTCGTCGGAGTGTGACAGATACAATTAATACATGGAATGCTGACACACATTTTAATTAAATCATTTAATAAATCATTACATCATGAACTAATGAAATCGTTAAAAAAAAAAATCATGAAATAATTTTATAAATCATGATAACTAATAACTAAATTGCAAAATAATATTTGAAATTGTTAAATAAATAAATTGTGAAAAATGCAATAATCATGTGAAAGATATTCACTATGCGGGACTTCTGCTTCGGTTTTAGCAGTAACTTCCAATGTCCATTGTCTACTTAAAGGGGAACATTATCACAATTTCAGACTTGTTAAAACCATTAAAAATCAGTTCCCAGTGGCTTATTATATTTTTCGAAGTTTTTTTCAAAATTTTACCCATCACGCAATATCCCTAAAAAAAGCTTCAAAGTGCCTGATTTTAACCATCGTTATATACACCCGTCCATTTTCCTGTGACGTCACATAGTGAAGCCAACACAAACAAACATGGCGGATAGAACAGCAAGCTATAGCGACATTAGCTCGGATTCAGACTCGGATTTCAGCGGCTTAAGCGATTCAACAGATTACGCATGTATTGAAACGGATGGTTGTAGTGTGGAGGCAGGTAGCGAAAACGAAATTGAAGACCCGTCTCCGCTCGGGATGGTGTCCTGCTGGCCCCACTATGGACTGGACTCTTACTATTATGTTGGATCCACTATGGACTGGACTCTCACAATATTATGTCAGACCCACTCGACATCCATTGCTTTCGGTCTCCCCTAGAGGGGGGGGGGTTACCCACATATGCGGTTCTCTCCAAGGTTTCTCATAGTCATTCACATCGACGTCCCACTGGGGTGAGTTTTTCCTTGCCCGTATGTGGGCTTTGTACCGAGGATGTCGTTGTGGCTTGTGCAGCCCTTTGAGACACTTGTGATTTAGGGCTATATAAATAAAGATTGATTGATTGATTGATTGAAGAAGAAACTGAAGCTATTGAGCCATATCGGTTTGAACCGTATGCAAGCGAAACCGACGAAAACGACACGACAGCCAGCGACACGGGAGAAAGCGAGGACGAATTCGGCGATCGCCTTCTAACCAACGATTGGTATGTGTTTGTTTGGCATTAAAGGAAACTAACAACTATGAACTAGGTTTACAGCATATGAAATACATTTGGCAACAACATGCACTTTGAGAGTGCAGACAGCCCAATTTTCATCAATTAATATATTCTGTAGACATACCCTCATCCGCTCTCTTTTCCTGAAAGCTGATCTGTCCAATTTTTTACAATTGAACAAGGCAGTAGATTATACAAGCTTGGACAGAAAGTTAATAATCAATCAATCAATCAATCTTTATTTATATAGCCCTAAATCACAAGTGTCTCAAAGGGCTGCACAAGCCACAACGACATCCTCGGTACAAAGCCCACATACGGGCAAGGAAAAACTCACCCCAGTGGGACGTCGATGTGAATGACTATGAGAAACCTTGGAGAGGACCGCATATGTGGGTAACCCCCCCCCTCTAGGGGAGACCGAAAGCAATGGATGTCGAGTGGGTCTGACATAATATTGTGAGAGTCCAGTCCATAGTGGATCCAACATAATAGTAAGAGTCCAGTCCATAGTGGGGCCAGCAGGACACCATCCCGAGCGGAGACGGGTCAGCAGCGTAGAGATGTTCCCAGCCGATGCACAGGCGAGCGGTCCACCCCGGGTCCCGACTCTGGACAGCCAGCACTTCATCCATGGCCACCGGACCTGTGCCCCGCCCCCCTCAAGGAAAAGGGGAGCAGAGGAGAAAAGAAACGGCAGATCAACTGGTCTAACAGGGGGGCTATTTAAAGGCTAGAGTATACAAATGAGTTTTAAGATGGGACTTAAATGCTTCTACTGAGGTAGCATCTCTAATTGTTACCGGGAGGGCATTCCATAGTACTGGAGCCCCAATAGAAAACGCTCTATAGCCCGCAGACTTTTTTTGGGCTCTGGGAATCACTAATAAGCCGGAGTTCTTTGAAGGCAGATTTCTTGCCGGGACATATGGTACAATGCAATCGACAAGATAGGACGGAGCTAGACCGTGTAGTATTTTATACGTAAGTAGTAAAACCTTAAAGTCACTTCTTAAGTGCACAGGAAGCCAGTGCAGGTGAGCCAGTATAGGCAATATAATGACACCAATTTTTTTGGTAATGGAATTGTTTAGTACTGTTTTACCATTTGTTTACTGTAAAAAGTGTTTATACTTTCAATTAACAAATTGAAGTCTTGTGAAAGGTTGACAGGATAACTGGCATTAACTGTCAAAATAATTTCAAACTATTGAAGTTAGCTTACAGAATAAACATGTCAATCAACCCATATGATTTTTGCTGTAGTATTTTTGTTTTGAAAAGTCACTGTGACTGATAGAAAAGTGATGGTTTTAGCAACATTTTAACCTGTCTGAATGCAATCAATCATTTTGCGGACCCTGGCTACTAGGTTTTTCTAATTTCAGTGGCCTAGTGGTTAGAGTGTCCGCCCTGAGATCGGTAGGTTGTGAGTTCAAACCCCGGCCGAGTCATACCAAAGACTATAAAAATGGGACCCATTACCTCCCTGCTTGGCACTCAGCATCAAGGGTTGGAATTGGGGGTTAAATCACCAAAAATGATTCCCGGGCGTGGCCACCGCTGCTGCCCACTGCTCCCCTCACCTCCCAGGGGGTGATCAAGGGTGATGGGTCAAATGCAGAGAATCATCTCGCCACACCTAGTGTGTGTGTGACAATCATTGGTACTTTAACTTTAACTTTAACTTTAAAAGTTGGCAGGTATGTTCTTAAACAGCACGGGGCGGAGATAAGACGAGAGAGGTGACGGCGGGCTAAATAGTACGGTGTGAAACTGACACCATACAGTATCTGGAGATGCAAACACGATCCCAGCTTTGTCTCAGCGTCACGGCTAACTTAGCCCCCCCCGCTGAGCGAAGCTAGCATCAACTGTTTTTACTCTTTCCCCTTCATTTGCTGCCAAATGACGAGTTGCGCTTTGCCGCGGGGTCGGCCGGCTTGCCGCCGCCGCCATGGCTGAACAGTGTGCACTCCTCGGGGTGCGTACCTCTCCTAAGGTGTCCATGACACCCCCTGCTACGCCAGCGGGAGAGAGATCATCTCCTGTCTCTGACTTTTCTACCGACACTGGATGAGTAAACACTGGATGAGAACCATGCCAGGCTGCAGCATGACCTCCCGACTGCCCCCGTGGTGTTTGTTTTCTTACAATTGTGTTTAACCTGGACAACGATAGCTGGGGGGATGACGGATAGAACGGTCACTCATTCATTGCACGCACACATTCACCTCCCCTCCTTGGCCTTTCATCTTTGCTCTCACAGGCTACTCTTGTTCTGTCAGTCCGGCTGAAGTGAAAGAAGGCAAGCGAGTGTGAGAGAGGAAGGATGTAAGGGAAGGATTGAGAGGAGGGCGGCCAAAAGGCAAGAAGGCCCCCGCAAGCTATTTGAATTCCAGGCAGAGGAAAGAACCAACCTGCCACACCCTCTTACCATCTTCAGGACATGTGCATGCTTGTTTTTTGGACCGATGGTATGATCCCTGGTAAAAAAAAAAAGACCTGTTATGCCTCATGCCGAGCACTTTAGTTGGCAATGCATTTTCCTCCTGGGAAAGGCGTTGTTCATAAATATGCAGATTCAGCATTTGGATTATACAAGTAATGCCTCTACGCTGGTTGCAGTAGTAGTAGTAGTAGTAGTCCACTGCGCCCTTAATTATGCCTGCTGAATACTTTAAATGCCATATTTATAGCCAGGCATAACATTTTTAAAGGAGAACTGTTATGCAAAACCAACTTTTTTTTTTTTTTTTTTACCGATTGCACTGCAAAAAGTCAGTGTTCAAAAACAAGAAAAAAAAAATACAAAAATTAGGGGTATTTTATTTGAACTAAGCAAAATTATCTGCCAATAGAACAAGAACATTCGGCTTGTCAAGACTTTCCAAAACAAGTAAAATTAAAGCTGCAAGCAGCGTTGGTCGGGCCCGCGTATTTGGCAGGTGCTAGTCCTAAGTGTCCCAATACTTTTGTCTACTTGTAGTCTGAAGTGTCCCAAGACTTTAGTCTAGTGTACCTACCTTGTCTGCATTGTGTGGGCACGTTGGTGCTTCCTGCTTTTGAGCAGCCATCTTAAAAAAACAGCACCGCAGGAGCATCAGTGCAGCGGGTCTTTGAAGGGTCATAAAATCAAAACCGGAGCAGGTATCACAACTCTTTCACCAACTTTTAATCAGAAGGGTTCAATCTCTCTCTTGTGTTAGTTTGAAGTTGAAACAACAAACGCGCTCAGAGGAGATAATGTTTGAAGAAAGGTGACGGGTTTTTACAAAAATGTTGTGTTGAAGGGGGAATAGCAAACTTCCTGTATATTTTTGCTGGGGGTTGTCAATTTATGAAATGTAGGTGTAAGTGAGACCTACGGAGAGGTTTTTGTTTCATGTCTCTCCGACCTTCCCAGTGGGAGTTACAGGCAGTTTAGTAATTTTTTTCTTCCGAGGAGCAGTTTTTTGTCCGTTTTATTCAAAAATTGCTGTAGAGCGCAATTTTTAGATTTGGGGTTAGGTTTTTTAATGATATCACAGTTTTAGCCAGTCCTGATATGTGTGTTCAGTTTGGTGAGTTTTGAAGCATGTTAAGGGGGTCAAATTAGAGCTCAAAGAGGCAAAAGTGACTGTTTTTAGTACTTTTTTGTCTTGAAGGGGGAATTGCCAACTTCCTGTTGATTGTAGCCCGAGAATGTACCATTATGAAAGTTAGGTCTGAGTCAGACCTACATAGAGGATTTTGTTTCATGTCTTTCCGACCTTCCTAGTGGGAGTTACAGGCAGTCTAGTTCTTTTTTTTCCTAGGGGGTGCTAGAGCGCAATTTTGATGTTTGCAGTTTTTTTTTTTTTTAAAAAGGTAATTTTCGCAGGTCCTGATGTGTGGGTCAAATATGGTGAGTTTTGAAGCATGTTAAGTGGGTCGAATTGCAGCGCAAACTGGCGGCGGAAGAAAAAAGAATAATAATAATAATAATTAAAGCTGCAAGCAGCGTTGTTCGGGCCCGCGTATTTGGCAGGTGCTAGTCCTAAGTGTCCCAATACTTTTGTCTACTTTTAGTCTGAAGTGTCCCAAGACTTTTGTCTAGTGTACCTACCTTGTCTGCATTGTGTGGGCACGTTGGTGCTTCCTGCTTTTGAGCAGCCATCTTAAAAAAACAGCACCGCAGGAGCATCAGTGCAGCGGGTCTTTGAAGGGTCATAAAATCAAAACCGGAGCAGGTATCACAACTCTTTCACCAACTTTTAATCAGAAGGGTTCAATCTCTCTCCTGTGTTAGTTTGAAGCCGAAACAACAAACGCGCTCAGAGGAGATAATGTTTGAAGAAAGGTGACAGGTTTTTACAAAAATGTTGTGTTGAAGGGGGAATAGCAAACTTCCTGTATATTTTTGCTGGGGGTTGTCAATTTATGAAATGTAGGTGTAAGTGAGACCTACGGAGAGGTTTTCGTTTCATGTCTCTCCGACCTTCCCAGTGGGAGTTACAGGCAGTTTTGTCAGATTTTTCATCCGAGGAGCAGTTTTTTGTGTGTTTTATTAAAAAATTGCTGTAGAGCACAATTTTTAAATTTGGGGTTAGGTTTTTTCATTAGATCACAGTTTTAGCCAGTCCTGATGTGTGTGTTAAGTTCGGTGAGTTTTGAAGCGTGTTAAGGGGGTCAAATTACAGCTCAAAGAGGCAAAAGTTACTGTTTTTAGTACTTTTTTGTCTTGAAGGGGGAATTGCCAACTTCCTGTTGATTTTAGCCCGACAATGTACTATTATGAAATGTAGGTCTAAATCAGACCTACATAGAGGTTTTTGTTTCATGTCTCTCCGGCCTTCCTAGTGGGAGTTACAGGCAGTCTAGTTTTTTTTTTCCTAGGGGGCGCTAGAGCGCAATTTTGAGTTTTGTGGTTCGTTTTTTTTTTTTAAAAGGCAATTTTCGCAGGTCCTGATGTGTGGGTCAAATATGGTGAGTTTTGAAGCATGTTAAGTGGGTCAAATTAGTGCTCGAAGAGGCGGCGGAAGAATAATAAAGAATAAAAAATAAAACCTTACAATAACAATAGGTCCTTATGTCCCATTGCATAAGGACTCCCTTTGGGAGTCCTTTTGCAATGGGCCATTGCGGGCCCTAATAAAACCTTAGAAATTCAATAGGTCCTTATGTCCCATTGCATAAGGACTCCCTGTGGGAGTCCTTTTGCAATGGGCCATTGCGGGCCCTAATTAGCTAACCTCAATGAACCCAAAAATACCTTAAAATAAGTATATTTCCACTTGTCTTGCACTGGACTGTTTTTTTTTTTTTAAACTGAAATACACAATGACAAATGTATAAGCTATGTGATTCAATTAACATACTGAAATTTAATACATAATATGTAAATATTAGCTTCACACAAATACACAGTACTATCATCAAACAAATACTTCTGAGTGTTGAAACTATTTCGGTGGTGGAAATAGACGACTGGCAGCAATTTTAAGTCCTCAAAACATTGAAACAGTGCACAAAAATAGTTTTTCAATAAACATCTTAGTATCAAACTTAAACACTTTCCACCTTAATATTGAGTTACATAAACAAGTTAAACAGTTTACTTACAGACTTATCTTTTCCAAGGCTTGTAAGAGCTAACACAACTTGTCTACTTTGCAATTGTCTCAACCCGGAAGTGCCCCAACTAATGACGTGTAGTATTTTCATATCGCCACAAGGTGTCAGTAAGAGTCTACAATCAAATGGGCATAACATTGCAAAAACTAAGCAAAATTATCTGCCAATAGAACAAGAACATTCGGCTTGTCAAGACTTTCCAAACCAAGTAAAATTAGCTAACCTCAATGAACCCAAAACTGCCTATTTATTGTTAGGCAGTTTCATTAACGTCCTCCCAGCGCGGTAACAACACACAACAACAGCAGTCACGTTTTATTCTACCGTAAAGCAGTTCGTCTGCCGTAAACAGCAATGTTGTTGTAATATATTGAGTTGGAGGCAATAACCAGGCGAGGTGATGAAGTACGTCTCTTTACTGTAGACTTCAGAACAGACTCACACACTTGACGTCAGGTGCGCAACACCACGTAAATCGTTGGCCAACCAAAAAGTAACCCCAGTACACTATAGCCAACATTCACCAGGAGATGGCAACAGACAAACATAGATCACTCTATTACATTCCTCCCTTTTAGAAATGTAGAAGTTACTCAAAATAAATAAACCCAACCAAAATATGCAGCAGCTCAATTAAAAAACTGTACTTAAGCCACATTTTTTTAGTACTGAACTCTTAACCCTCATTTGTAAACAATAACATGCTTATTATACAAACAGTATTTGTACACCTTTTAACACAGATTTTTATACTGTCTTCAGAGATTCCGGTTTTTTGGTGGTACTCGAAACTTTTCTGGGTACCTGCGAAAGGGTGTTCAGCATGGTTAGAAAAATAGTGACAGAGAATAGAACAAGGATGGACAATTCAACCCTTAACTCAACAATGAGTAGATGAGTGTTATGTATGTGTATATGTGTAAATAAATGAACACTGAAATTCAAGTATTTCTTTTATATATATATATATATATATATATATATATATATATATATATATATATATATATTAGAGATGCGCGGATAGGCAATTATTTCATCCGCAACCGCATCAGAAAGTCGTCAACCATCTGCCATCCACCCGATCTAACATTTGATCAGAACCGCACCCGCCCGTTGTTATATATCTAATATAGACGATGCAAGGCATTAGTGAGGTTATAAAGCTTTTGCCTGTTAAAGAAAGGAGACTGATCCAATGCAGCACAGACATTCGCGTGCCACGCTGTCACGACCCAGACGCACACCAGTGCGCAATCATATGGGAGCCGCGCTGAGCGCATCTCCAAGCGCGTCTCGCTGCCGGCGACGGCCGGGTATGGGCCCAACGCTCCAGCGCCATCCATTTTCAGGGCTAGTTGATTCGGCAGGTGGGTTGTTACACACTCCTTAGCGGGTTCCGACGTCCATGGCCACCGTCCTGCTGTCTATATCAACCAGGGTGAGCCCCACCCCTTTCGTGAGCGCACTGCGCGCGGAGTGACCCCTGTTACGCGCCCCCGGCCACGGGGGTGGCGGGCAGGTAAGCTGCTTACCTGCTGCGCGTGACGCCGGCCGCGGCGAAGGCGGACGAGGCGGGGTGTCGGTGCGGTGGTGACCCTGGACGTGCGTCGGGCCCTTCTCGCGGATCTCCTCAGCTACGGCTCCCGGTGGGGCCCTCTCGGGGGAAGGGGCCTCGGTCCCGGACCCCGGCGAGGCGTTGGGGGCCTTCTCCGCTCCGTAAAAGTGTCCATCTCTTTTTTTTTTTTTCTTCTGTTGTGGCATATGCTGCAGGTGCCTGCTCGTTTTTCGTATGTGGGTAACAACATTTAACTATGTATATATATTTCCGAATTGGTTTAACTGCCACCCACCTGAATCTATTTAAAATCGAATTTTTTTTTATTTCAACCGCCCGACCCGACCCGCGGATAAAATCTAATTTTTTTAAATTTCATCCGCCCGATCCGCGGATAATCCGCGGACTCCGCGGTTGTGCCTGCAAACCGCGCATCTCTAATATATATATATATATATATATATATATATATATATATATATATATATATATATGAAATACTTTACTTGGTGAATTCTAGCTGTAAATATACTCCTCCCCTCTTAGCCACGCCCCCGCCCCACCCCCCACCTCCCGAAATCGGAGGTCTCAAAGTTGGCAAGTATGAAATAAGGCCGCCCACAAAACGGCGCTTCCTGAAGAGACGGTCAGAAAGCGGCGTAAAACGGTCTTTAAAACATTATCTAGCTAAAATTTTGACTAAAGAACCACCATTACCACAGGGAAGTGTTTTAAATGTAGAAAAAAAATCATTACATGATCGCTTTTGAGTCGAAAATTACAAGAACACCACCGACGGCTGGCATATATCTTGCCAAAAGTGGGTAAAGAAAGCCAATATCATCAGATAAATATATACATTTGTCACAATTAGAAGTTACAATTTGTGAACATTGCAATTGGTCTCAACAGGATGGCTGGTGTTTGTGTCTGCATGCCCATGACACGTGCACATTAACAATAGACATGTTCCAGAACGAAAGGATTTAAAATGGATTCTATGGTGGCTGTGTTGCTATTGAACTGGTGATTGAGATCATACACTTTTCCCAACACCGCAATTATAACTTGCCATTGTCCTTCTGCTGGGTGTGTGGTTATGTTTATTATCCCACATGATTGTACTGGGTTCCAGTGATTGTGGCTCTCTAAGCAGCCACCCGCTGCTGCAAACAGCACCTTTTATTGGACTCGATAATTGGAGAGGTGTTTGATAATTACCTGGTCATTTTATTAACAAGTATATTGCATAATATGGTAACAGAACCAATGTTGTAATAGCACTTTAAAGGGGAACATTATCACAATTTCAGAATGGTTAAAACCATTAAAAATCAGTTCCCAGTGGCTTATTATATTTTTCGAAGTTTTCTTCAAAATTTTACCCATCACGCAATATCCCTAAAAAAAGCTTCAAAGTGCCTGATTTTAACCATCGTTATAAACACCCGTCCATTTTCCTGTGACGTCACATAGTGAAGCCAACACAAACAAATGGCGGAAAGAACAGCAAGCTATAGCGACATTAGCTCGGATTCAGACTCGGATTTCAGCGGCTTAAGCGATTCAACAGATTACGCATGTATTGAAACGGATGGTTGTAGTGTGGAGGCAGGTAGCGAAAACCAAATTGAAGAAGAAACTGAAGCTATTGAGCCATATCGGTTTGAACCGTATGCAAGCGAAACCGACGAAAACGACACGACAGCCAGCGACACGGGAGAAAGCGAGGACGAATTCGGCGATCGCCTTCTAACCAACGATTGGTATGTGTTTGTTTGGCATTAAAGGAAACTAACAACTATGAACTAGGTTTACAGCATATGAAATACATTTGGCAACAACATGCACTTTGAGAGTGCAGACAGCCCAATTTTCATCAATTCATATATTCTGTAGACATACCCTCATCCGCGCTCTTTTCCTGAAAGCTGATCTGTCCAGTTTTGGAGTTGATGTGAGCCAAGACATCCAGGGGGTTTAGCTCGCTCGTCTGCGGGAACAAACTGCCGCCATTGCTTGCCGTGCTACCGAGGTCCTTTGTCCCTGAATTGCTCACACACTCCGGCAGATTCAATGGGGGTCTGGCGGCAGATTTCTTTGACTTTATCGTTGGAAATGCGTCTGCTTTGAGTGTCGCAGGATATCCACACATTCTTGCCATCTCTGTCGTAGCATAGCTTTCGTCGGTAAAGTGTGCGGAACAAACGTCCAATTTCTTGCCACTTTGGCATCTTTGGGCCACTGGTGCAACTTGAATCCGTCCCTGTTCGTGTTGTTACACCCTCCGACAACACACCGACGAGGCATGATGTCTCCAAGGTACGGAAAACAGTCGAAAAAAACGGAAAATAACCGAGCTGATTTGACTCGGTGTTTGAGAAAATGGCGGATTGCTTCCCGATGTGACGTCACAATAACTACATGGTCATTTTATTAACAAGTATATTGCATAATATGGTAACAGAACCAATGTTGTAATAGCACTTTAAAGGGGAACATTATCACAATTTCAGAATGGTTAAAACCATTAAAAATCAGTTCCCAGTGGCTTATTTTATTTTTTGAAGTTTTCTTCAAAATGTTACCCATCACGCAATATCCCTAAAAAAAGCTTCAAAGTGCCTGATTTTAACCACCCGTCCATTTTCCTGTGACGTCACATAGTGAAGCCAACACAAACAAATGGCGGAAAGAACAGCAAGCTATAGCGACATTAGCTCGGATTCAGACTCGGATTTCAGCGGCTTAAGCGATTCAACAGATTACGCATGTATTGAAACGGATGGTTGTAGTGTGGAGGCAGGTAGCGAAAACGAAATTGAAGAAGAAACTGAAGCTATTGAGCCATATCGGTTTGAACCGTATGCAAGCGAAAACGACACGACAGCCAGCGACACGGGAGAAAGCGAGGATGAATTCGGCGATCGCCTTCTAACCAACGATTGGTATGTGTTAGTTTGGCATTAAAGGAAACTAACATCTATGAACTAGGTTTACAGCATATGAAATACATTTGGCAACAACATGCACTTTGAGAGTGCAGACAGCCCAATTTTCATCAATTAATATATTCTGTAGACATACCCTCATCCGCGCTCTTTTCCTGAAAGCTGATCTGTCCAGTTTTGGAGTTGATGTGAGCCAAGACATCCAGGGGGTTTAGCTCGCTCGTCTGCGGGAACAAACTGCCGCCATTGCTTGCCGTGCTACCGAGGTCCTTTGTCCCTGAATTGCTCACACACTCCGGCAGATTCAATGGGGGTCTGGCGGCAGATTTCTTTGACTTTATCGTTGGAAATGCGTCTGCTTTGAGTGTCGCAGGATATCCACACATTCTTGCCATCTCTGTCGTAGCATAGCTTTCGTCGGTAAAGTGTGCGGAACAAACGTCCAATTTCTTGCCACTTTGGCATCTTTGGGCCACTGGTGCAACTTGAATCCGTCCCTGTTCGTGTTGTTACACCCTCCGACAACACACCGACGAGGCATGATGTCTCCAAGGTACGGAAAACGGTCGAAAAAACGGAAAATAACAGAGCTGATTTGACTCAGTGTTTGAGAAAATGGCGGATTGCTTCCCGATGTGACGTCACAACGTGACGTCATCGCTCCGAGAGCGAATATTAGAAAGGCGTTTAATTCGCCAAAATTCACCCATTTAGAGTTCGGAAATCGTTTAAAAAAATATATGGTCTTTTTTCTGCAATATCAAGGTACCGTATTTTCCGCACCATAAGCCGCCCTGGGTTAAAAGCCGCGCCTTCAATGAACGGCATATTTCAAAACTTTGTCCACCTATAAGCCGCCCCGTGTTATAAGCTGCATCTAACTGCGCTAAAGGAATGTCAAAAAAACAGTCGGATAGGTCAGTCAAACTTTAATAATATATTAAAAACCAGCGTGATGTGGGCGCGCATGGAGTCGTATATCAACATGGACGGAGCTGCGTGAAAAAAGCCACCCGGCCTCTTCGCGTAAACTTACCTTAACCACTCGCTCATCTTTTCTTCATCCATCCATCCCTTCGAGTTAGCTTTTATGATGACGCCGGCTGGAAAGGTCTCTTTTGGCAAGGTCTTCCTTTTGAATATCACCATGGGTGGAAGTTTCTGGCCATTAGCATGGCAAGCTAGAACCACAGTGAAGGATGACTTCTCATTCCCTGTGGTGCGAATATTCACCGTACGTGCTCCCGTTGTATCCACAGTGCGGTTCACAGGAATATCAAAAGTCAGTGGAACCTCGTCCATGTTGATAATGTTCTCTGGCCGGATCTTTTTTTCAGCTATCTTGTTTTTACAATATGCACGGAAAGTAGCCAGCCTTTCTTGAAAGTCTTTAGGCAGTTGCTGTGAAATAGTAGTCCGTGTGCGGATGGAGAGATTGCGTCTTTTCATGAACCGGAAACCTGTCGCTTAGTAGGAGCCATTTTGTGGTCTTTACAGATGTAAACACACAAAAGAAATGAAACGTAATATCCGCGCGCTTCTTCTTCTTCTACCGGGGCGGGTGGTTGCTTACAGTAGAAGAAGAAGCGCTTCCTGTTCTATGGGGGCGGGTGCTTACCTTGGCGGTTGCTTGCGTAGAAGAAGAAGCACTTCCTCTTCTACGGGGAAAAAAGATGGCGGCTGTTTACCGTAGTTGCGAGACCGAAACTTTATGAAAATGAATCTTAATATTAATCCATATATAAAGCGCACCGGGTTATAAGCCGCACTGTCAGCTTTTGAGTAAATTTGTGGTTTATAGGTGCGGCTAATAGTGCGGAAAATACGGTATATATTGACGCTTACATAGGTCTGGTGATAATGTTCCCCTTTAAGGAACCAACTGTCAGCAATAATACCACTGATGACATCATTGCGAGCAACAGTACAACATTTGTAACACTAGTTTTAGAACTGAGTACCGCAGCCAACTTTTTATGGCGACTGCAGAGGTAGATGAAGCTGCTGGACATGCTGCATGATATGTTATATGTTGATAATAAAAACTCCATCTGTATGTTGCTTACAGACACAGCTGTTAATGCCAAGGTTTTTTGACCTGGAGCTAATTGTAAACCCCAGTGGTTTATCCTTATATATCAACTATAGGAGACTCTGCTTCCTGGCATTGGAGAACTTACTAAACGTAAGACCAGGGATGTTCCGATCAGGGATTGATGCTGCCGATACCGATTATCCACAATTAAGATTGACCAATATCAATACCAATACCGATCACATGTATTAAGTGTCATTTTTTTCTACTTATTCATGGTGAGTGCTATTGACTGTTAAACAATATTTCAACTGAATCCTTCTTCTCTTTTACTACATACAATTGTTTGATCAAAAACATTTCAACTAAATCAGAATCAGAAACTACTATCTACTACTAATTTAAATCTGTTTTGACCTCAAACTTACCCTATACCCAGGGACTTATTCCCTGAATTTTTAAACATTAACAATAACAACCCAAAAAATGTGAGCAAAAATAAAATATAGACCTAATCACTCGAGTATTGAGGGTGATATTCAGATATCACCCTCGGTGGTGATACCACCAATTTATTGATCATTCCACCCTCTGACACGTCTATAGTTAACAGTATTACCCTCACTCTAACTCTGAATCTGTTTAATTTTCTGTTAATAGCTGCTTACTTTCTGCTGTAGCGTGGTTCAACTTCTCGCTACACTTCTTCAATGTTACCATGCACTTATTTCTTCTGTTTCAAGTTAGCTTATCTGCTAATCAACTAGCGTAGCTAGCATGCGTGTTCCTGCTTGCGCTCGGTGCATAATGTGATTAGCCCCGACATAATACTTGATCATGATTCTTTAGACAATAACAAAAATGGTTTATTTTATGTAATCAAAGTGATTATTATTATTACCGTATTTTCCGCACCATAAGCCGCCCTGGGTTATAAGCCGCGCCTTCAATGAACGGCATATTTCAAAACTTTGTCCACCTATAAGCCGCCCCGTGTTATAAGCCGCATCTAACTGCGCTAAAGGGAATGTCAAAAAAACAGTCAGATAGGTCAGTCAAACTTTAATAATATATTAAAAACCAGCGTTCTAACAACTCTGTTCACTCCCAAAATGTACGGTAATGTGCAAATGTGCAATCACAAACATAGTAAAATTCAAAATAGTGCATCAATAACTTAATGTTGCTCGAACGTTAATGTCACAACACACAAAATAAACATAACGCTCACTTTCTGAAGTTATTCTTCATTCATAAATCCCTCGAATTCTTCTCCTTCGGTGTCCGAATTAAAAAGTTGGGCGAATACGGGATCCAAAATGGCCGGCTCCGTCTCGTCGAAGTCATCGGAGTCAGTGTCGCTGTTGTTGTCCAGCAGTTCTGTGAATCCTGCCTTCCGGAAAGCTCGGACCACAGTTGTGAGTTCTTTGGTTAATCCACCCGGAATGACGGCGAGTGTTGTATTTGTGTGCTTCACTTGTTTTTTGACACCATCTGTGATGTGGGCGCGATTCATTTATGTTATATTCTCTTGCTGCTGCTCTATTTCCGTGTTCTTCGGCATGACTTATTGCCTTAAGTTTAAATTCTGCGTTATACGCGTGTCGCTTAGTAGGAGCCATTTTGTGGTCTTTACAGATGTAAACACACAAAGGAAATGAAACGTAATACCCGCGCGCTTCTTCTTCTACGGGGGCGGGTGGTTGCTTACCGTAGAAGAAGAAGCGCTTCCTCTTCTACGGGGGCGGGTGCTTACCTTGGCAGTTGCTTACCATAGAAGAAGAAGCGCTTCCTCTTCTACGGGGAAAAAAGATGGCGGCTGTTTACCGTAGTTGCGAGACCGAAACTTTATGAAAATAAATATTTATATTAATCCATATATAAGGCGCACCGGGTTATAAGCCGCACTGTCAGCTTTTGTGAAAATTTGTGGTTTTTAGGTGCGGCTAATAGTGCGGAAAATACGGTACCTTAAGGGAGTGTCTCCACACTGTCTATGGAGCTACACAATTAGCTACTAGCTCGTCTACCGAGTGAATAATTAAAAAAAAGTATCTGCGTTTGTGATTGCCGTTAAAAGGCATTGTTCGGCAATGACAATCACAGGCTTTTCATGAAAATTGACCGCTAATAATCAGTGACCGATCGATTGGCACATTTCTACATAAGCCGCATGCCTTCTGTGTTCTCAGACCACCATGTTTCACAGAACCATAACTAAAGCGCAATAAAACGTCCACGCAAAGGTTTTTTTGTTTTGTCCGAAGTCTAAAAAAGCTTCAGCAGCAGCCTTGGTTGCACATTCAGACACCTCTCTAAGGCTATGTCTACTAGGGATGTCCCGATCCAGGTTTTTGCACTTCCGATCCGATACCGATATTGTTTTTGCATTTCCGATCCGATACCGATACTGACCGATACCGATACTGACCGATACTGGCCTATCCGAGCATGTATTAAAGTTTAAAGTTATTTAGCCTACTTAGTTGTCAGAATCATGTTGAAAAGGGTTTTAGTACTCTTGATAACAACTAGCCAGCTGAATTAGGGGAGTTTGAATAATACACAATGGTTGGTAACAAGAAACTGACCTGTTTATTCAAGGATAAACACAAAATAGACAAAATTATACATGACAAACAGAAATGGCATCATTGAACTAGGGCTGGGCGATATGGCCTTTTTTTAATATTGCGATATTTTAAGGCCATATTGCGATACACAATATATATCTCGATATTTTTCCTTAGCCTTGAATGAACACTTGATGCATATAATCACAGTAGTATGATGATTCTATGTGTTTTGATTGATTGATTGAGACTTTTATTAGTAGGTTGCACAGTGAAGTACATATTCCGTACAATTGACCACTAAATGGTAACACCTGAATAAGTTTTTCAACTTGTTTAAGACGGGGTCCACTATAAATTGATTCATGATACAGATATATACTATTTTGATGGTGTGGAGTCTGGACGTGTGGCACCGAATGGAGATAAGCGTCTCGACAGACGTCACAATATTTGAACAATGATGACGAAAACTGTTGTCTCTGTCGTGTCCGTGTGTCGAAAATTGTTATGCGCTTATTTTTTTATTTGATTTTGTGCGTGGCATAGATTTGCCGTGCTCAGAGGACGCTTGAGCAGGCGCGCACCTTAGCAGCTGCGCTAGCATCACAGCTAACGTTAGCCATGCCGCTACCTCGCTCTCTGCTGGGAGAGGGCGTATACGTATGTGACGTATGACGTGACAGTATGTGACGTGTGTAAGAAGGTGCGCTCGCTGTCTGTGAGAGGGAGACACAGGAAAGAGTGAGAAGAGCCTGTCGTGTAATGCCAGCAGCTAAAAGCAACTGCGTGAGAATTGTGGATGTGTTGAAGGTGTGCTGGAAAATGCGGAACGGAAATTACGGAGCAGCAGAAAAGTGGAGTGTATTATTTAAATAGGTGCGTTGGAAAACACAGACCGGGGTTTTTTTTTAAACTGGATCTGGATCGACATTTTCCCATGCCTTGCCGATACGCAATTTTTGGCAAATATCGGCAGCCGATCCGATCCAAATATCGGATCGGGACATCCCTAATGTCTACACTAAGCCGTATAACCCCTTTAACAAATAATTATTTAGCCTAAGCCTTGTTTCAGCCCCACTAAATCAGCGTTTAAGGTCCCCCTCCTTTGACAATTTTTTACACGGATAAGTGCGCCGTCTATTTAAAGTTAAAAAGTACCAATGATTGTCTCACACACATTAGGTATGGTGAAATGATTCTCTGTATTTGGCCCATCACCCTTGATCACCCCCTGGGAGGTGATTCTTGAATCTCCGGCTCTTAGCTTTGTATGGACTCATTGATCGTTTACAAACTGAGTTCTGAGAGGAAGCGACGCCAGAAAGATCGCGCCCCACACTGGAAGTGACGTCAGAAAGATGGAGGCGAGTCATCCAGACATGCCCGTGTAGAAATCACACATCAATACCTTAAAGGGGAACATTATCACCAGACCTATGTAAGCGTCAATATATACCTTGATGTTGCAGAAAAAAGACCATATATTTTTTTAACCGATTTCCGAACTCTAAATGGGTGAATTTTGGCGAATTAAACGCCTTTCTAATATTTGCTCTCGGAGCGATGACGTCACAACGTGACGTCGCATCGGGAAGCAATCCGCCATTTTCTCAAACACAGAGTCAAATCAGCTCTGTTATTTTCCATTTTTTCGACTGTTTTCCGTACCTTGGAGACATCATGCCTCGTCGGTGTGTTGTCGGAGGGTGTAACAACACGAACAGGGACGGATTCAAGTTGCACCAGTGGCCCAAAGATGCGAAAGCGGCAAGAAATTGGACGTTTGTTCCGCACACTTTACCGACGAAAGCTATGCTACGACAGAGATGGCAAGAATGTGTGGATATCCTGCGACACTCAAAGCAGATGCATTTCCAACGATAAAGTCAAAGAAATCTGCCGCCAGACCCCCATTGAATCTGCCGGAGTGTGTGAGCAATTCAGGGACAAAGGACCTCGGTAGCACGGCAAGCGATGGCGGCAGTTTGTTCCCGCAGACGAGCGAGCTAAAGCCCCTGGATGTCTTGGCTCACACCGTCCCAAAGATGATCAAGAGAAGAATATTGACCCCTAGCTTCCCTGGCCTGCTGACATGAGGGTATGTCTACAGAATATATTAATTGATGAAAATCGGGCTGTCTGCACTCTCAAAGTGCATGTTGTTGCCAAATGTATTTCATATGCTGTAAACCTAGTTCATAGTTGTTAGTTTCCTTTAATGCCAAACAAACACATACCAATCATTGGTTAGAAGGCGATCGCCGAATTCGTCCTCGCTTTCTCCCGTGTCGCTGGCTGTCGTGTCGTATTCGTCGGTTTCGCTTGCATACGGTTCAAACCGATATGGCTCAGTAGCTTCAGTTTCTTCTTCAATTTCGTTTTCGCTACCTGCCTCCACACTACAACCATCCGTTTCAATACATTCGTAATCTGTTGAATCGCTTAAGCCGCTGAAATCCGAGTCTGAATCCGAGCTAATGTCGCTATAGCTTGCTGTTCTTTTCGCCATGTTTGTTTGTGTTGGCTTCACTATGTGACGTCACAGGAAAATGGACGGGTGGTTAAAATCAGGCGCTTTGAAGCTTTTTTTAGGGATATTGCGTGATGGGTAAAATTTTGAAAAAAACTTCGAAAAATAAAATAAGCCACTGGGAACTGATTTTTAATGGTTTTAACAATTCTGAAATTGTGATAATGTTCCCCTTTAAGAGAAGCAAACGCGCGATTGCAGCTATTTCGGATATAACACATCTCAGACGGCAACATAAACGGTTGAGCGACGGTTCTGGATAAGGCCTGCAAGGACGACAGCCTGGTGGGATATGCTTATCAACGAGTATGTTGTGCCAGCTGAACGGCAAGAGAACTTTCGAATGTCCAGGTCAGCTGTGATTCTACTTAGTGAAAAATTCTGCCCATTTGTTGAAGGGGAGACAACGACAGAATACGAAAAACAGCGAACGCATTTGGACTGGCAAAGCAGACTATTACTAGTGATTGTTCGTGATGTATGTCGAGCGATTACTCCACGTCTAGTTTTGTATTCCATAACTATTGTGAAGCCATGAAGTGGTTGCAGCTGTCAAGTACGACCGCCAAATTCAGCCTACAAGCACAGTGTCCTGTTGTTGTAAACTCTTCTTTATCACATTGTTTACTTTCACATGTCCAGTAAAGATATGATTCATGTATGCTGGCTCAGGTGTGATTCACTACAATAGTCTTAACAGCTGCTGATGGTGAGGCAAGCAAGGTTTCCTGTTAAAAGAAATGTGGCAACAGTCTACATTGAAACACAGGGTAAGGATACACTTCCAGGTCAGAGGTGACTATGACGCACATTTTTTCCGTGCATTCGTACTAGGTCGTGTTGCGCCGGGGTGGTCTTAAACGACCACTGTGTGTGTGTGGACAAGGATACATTTAAGTGGGATTTACCCTGGATAACTTGGTGTTAGGGCTGGGCGATATATCAATGTACTCGATATATCGCGGGTTTGTCTCTGTGCGATATAGAAAATGACTATCGTGATATTCGAATATATGTTCTCACGCAGTTGCTTTTACCTGCGGGCATTACACTACAGACATTTATCCCTCTTTCTTGTCTCTCTTTCTCACAGAGACATAAACAAGCGCACCTTCTTACATACGTCACGCGTGCAACGTCACACGCCCTCCCCGAGCAGAGAGGTAGCTACATGGGTAACATTAGCTGTGATGCTAACGTTGCGTTGCAAGTGATAATACGAGAGAAAGAAGGTGCGATTCTGGTAACAAATGGAGGAAGAATTAATTCCCAAGAAAAACAGCACAGGGTGCATCGCCTGGCGGTGGTTTGGCTTCAAGCGGGAACAATTATGCGGCAAAAGCGTTGCTACAAAAAGTAGCAGCACTGCTAATTTGTACATACCTGCCAACTACTCCGGTTTTCCCGTAATCAGTACGGTTTTCATCAACCTATTCCGGGTTACGGTTGCAGTGATAAAAAATACGGTTTATCATTAATTAAAAATTTATTTTTTTTTAAAGTTTTATTCACGAAATCGCGTAGCAACAATGACAATCGACACTGCTTCCCGTAACTTCCTATCGAGCCATTCCGAATGCCATGCGCGAGGCTATTTATAGCACCGCTGCCAAGCACGAGGCACCAGTTGCCATTGTTTCCAAACGAGCGAACGATCATGGAATCAGCCGGAGAAAAATCGCATACGAGTCTTAAACCGAAAAGAAAACTGCAGTCATTCCGTGAAGAATATTCAAAAGCCTATCCGGGAATAATTATTCGTTCCAAAAAGGGTGAAAACTACACAAATTGCACCTTGTGCAGACAAGATTTTTCGATCGGACACGGAGGAATTAGCGATGTAAAAGACCACGTTGGGACAAAAACACAAGTCTAATGCCGTTGCTAGCGATACAAGTGGAAAACTTTCAATGTTTTTCGTCGCCCAAACAGATTCTTTGGATGTGATAAATGCCGAAGTTTTATTTATGGAGGCAATAATTGAGCAAACAAAAAGGTAATGACACCAATGTTATCTATTGGAATTGTTTAGTACTGTTATACTGTTAAAAGTGTTTGTACTATTTATGCTTTCAAGTCCAAGTTGAAGAAATCTTGTTAAATGTTGACAGCATAACTACCAAAATACAGAAGTATGTCCTTAATATTTTTGTAGTGCTATTTCTGTTGAAAAGTTAAAATGATTACATTAGAGATGTGATGTGCCACTTTTCAAGTGTCTGATGGCTTAAATTAATTTTCATTAATTTTTCATATTTTGAATTCTTTTGAAAGGCTTACAAAAAAACTACATTTGAATTGTAATTCCATGCTATTGACAGGACTATTATTTTTAATGAAGTTAGCTTACCATGTTTACAGTATGATAATTGTGATAGAAATGTGAATTTTAGGCACAGAATATTTTTTACAATTGAACAAGGCAGTAGATTATACAAGCTTGGACAGAAAGTTAATAATGACACCAATTTTTTTTTTTTATGGAATTGTTTAGTGCTGTTTTACCATTTGTTTACTGTAAAAAGTGTTTATACTGTTTATACTTTCAATGAACAAATTGAAGTCTTGTGAAAGGTTGACAGGATAACTGGCATTAACTGTCAAAATAATTTCAAACTATTGAAGTTAGCTTACAGAATAAACATGTCAATCAACCCATATGATTTTTGCTATAATATTTTTGTTTTGAAAAGTCACTGTGACTGATAGAAAAGTGATGGTTTTAGCAACATTTTAACCTGTCTGAATGCTATTAATCATTTTGCGTCGGGGGGCGAAGGAACTCCCCACCAGGACTTTGTCCTGGACCTACCGGGGCCTGCGGCCCCTGGACCCTGGCTACTAGGTTTTTCTGATTTCAAAAGTTGGCAGGTATGTTTGTAGCATCACTTGAAAAGTCACCCGCTAGAGAATGAAGAGTGCTTGAAACTGCATGTTAACATCTCCGTTCGGTGCCACACCCACAAAATGCCGAAGCAACAATTTCTAGATCAACACCGTATGAAACAAAAAATATCAACAACAGAAGGAGATAATGTCCGCAGGAACCTACCACAGAACGAAGAACATATACTAATTTGATTTCCTATTATGCAGCTCATTTTTATTTGACAGTTTTTGAAATATCTTGTGTGACATCAAGCACAAAAGTGCACTTTATTTGTTTTAAACTATTGTAGTGGCGTTCTGTACAAAAAGTGCACTTTAATTTAGTGTTGTTTTGATATGTCATCTTAGTGACATCATTCACAAAAGTGCACTAATAGCTTGTTTTAAAATGTCTCTGACAATCTTGCACTTTCTGTTTTGGAAATGTTTGCCAGAAATGTTTGTGCCATTGCTTAATAACTGTTTAATAAATACACTTTTGCTAAATTGACTTAGTTGTGATTTCCCTCTCTGCATGAAAGTTTAAAATGAGCATATATTAATGCAGTATGAAGAAGAATGTTTTAATGTAGACACATAGAATCATCATACTGCTGTGTTTATATGCATCAAGTGTTCATTCAAGGCGAAGGCAAAATATCGGGATAGATATCGTGTATCGCAGGGGTGCTCATTACGTCGATCGCGATCTACCGGTCGATCTTGGAGGGTGTGTCAGTCGATCACCAGCCAGGCATTAAAAAAATAGTCCTAAAAATGAGCGATCATAAATCTTCACTATGACGTCACTTTCGTCACTTGATTGACATTCACGGCACCCGAGGGTCTTCTGAGATGACGCTGGCTGCTGCCAGCTCATTAAAATTACCGACTGGAAGGCGAGAAACACTTTATTTCAACAGACTCTGGCGCCGTACCTGTCGTCAAAACTCCAAAGACCGACTGCACAGTTGCACAATAAAAGCTCTGCTTCATCCTGCCTGCGCTACCAAAATAAGAGTCTCAGAAAGCTGGCGTGCACAAGCTAGCAAGCTACGGAGTTTGCCGACAATGTATTTCTTGTAAAGTGTATACAAAGGAGTACGGAAGCTGGACAAATAAGATGCCAAAAACCAACCACTTTCATGTGGTATTGGACAGAAAGGAGGACTTTTTTTTTCTCCTCCATTCGAAAATGCGGACGTTATCATCACCACTGTCTGATTCCAATCAATGCAAGTCATCACAATCAGGTAATACACCAACTTATATTCTTGTCTTCATGAAAGAAAGGAATCTATATGTGTTAAACATGCTTGTATTATCTTTAAACACCTTTAACTTATTAACAATATTAACTATATGTGTTAAACATGCTTGTATTATCTTTAAACACCTTTAACTTATTAACAATATTAACTATATGTGTTAAACATGCTTGTATTATCTTTAAACATGCTTGTATTATCTTTAAACACCTTTAACTTGTTAACAATATTAACTATATGTGTTAAACATGCTTGTATTATCTTTAACCACCTTTAAGTTAACAATATTAACTGTGTTAAACATGCTTGTATTATCTTTAACCACCTTTAAGTTGTTAACAATATTAACTATATGTGTTAAACATGCTTGTATTATCTTTAACCACCTTTAAGTTGTTAACAATATTAACTATATGTGTTAAACATGCTTGTATTATCTTTAACCACCTTTAAGTTGTTAACAATATTAACTATATGTGTTAAACATGCTTGTATTATCTTTAACCACCTTTAAGTTAACAATATTAACTGTGTTAAACATGCTTGTATTATCTTTAACCACCTTTAATGTATTAACAATATTAACTATATGTATTAAACATACTTGTATTATCATTAAACACCTTTAATGTATTAACAATATTAACTATATGCATTAAACATACTTGTATTATCATTAAACACCTTTAATGTATTAACAATATTAACTATATGTATTAAACATACTTGTATTATCATTAAACACCTTTAATGTATTAACAATATTAACTATATGTATTAAACATACTTGTATTATCATTAAACACCTTTAATGTATTAACAATATTAACTATATGTATTAAACATACTTGTATTATCATTAAACACCTTTTAATGTATTAACAATATTAGCTATATGTGTTAAACATGCTTGCATTATCATTAAACACCTTTAACTTGTTAACAAAAACATATATTTCATAAATAAGTAAATATAAATTATATATATGAGTGAGGTAGATCCCCACGACTTGATCAATTGAAAAGTAGCTCGCCTGCAGAAAAAGTGTGAGCACCCCTGGTGTATCGTGACATGGCCCAAAAACATTGAGATATTAATAAAAGGCCATATCGCCCAGCCTTACTTGGTGTAGAAGGGGCCTAATATGCCTGGTTGGATTAATATTTTATATATGTATGCACATGTGAAACATCCTCAAAGTGTGTTTAAAAAAAGATATTTGTATGCCAGTCATGGAAGGGAACAGGCTGGCGTAAGTGGACAGGATACAAAATGGTGACATCATTAGCATAAAATACTTGTATTGTTGAGGACATGCGCTCGTTTTCGTTTCCTTTTTAATTGTATCCTCCTCGTCTCCATGACAGGCATTACCCGCCTCCTCTCTCCTCTTCTCTTCCACTTTTTCCTCCTTGCATCCCTCCATCTCGCGCTCCCTCCCCGGGGGCTTGCTTCTGTGGGTAGGTTCCAGTCTGTCTGTTTGCTGATGACTCCACTTGGAGCAGATGTGATGCTCAGCAGCTGTTGCTCTGCACCGCACAACATTACAACATCCCCCCCCCCCCCCCCCCACTCCCCTTCTTCCATATCTCCCTCCGCCGCTCTCCCCTCCAATATGCTCTTATTTATCTCCACGCCGCTTTGTTCCTCCGCTGCTACAAGCTCACTCGAGCGTAAATTGGCAAGTTTAAATTCTATTCCCAAATCTCTTTTATTTTTTTGTGTTCCTGTTGTCTTTGACCAGCAGCAGTAATTCATTTCCCGGGCCTGATGCCGCGGCTCGAATTCATAAGCACATTAGCAGATTTGGGTTTTTTTTTGTTTTTTTTTTGTCTTGACAATAAATCGAGGATGTTTTGACTTGGTGTTTGAAGACCAAGGCTGTAATCAAGTGAAACAGTTGCTGCGGATGACAGGTTTGCAGGGGGCAAAGCAAGGGTATTGATTGGCTGTAAATCTGGCGGAATTAGTCGTATAAAGAATGCCTGGGTTTGTCAGTGTTGCTTATCTGTTGTGGTGGAGTTTATGCCTCTTTGTCATTCTTAGAACATACTGTTCTTGTTTCACTGGATTCCATCCTATGTATTGGAGAGAGAGAGACTTCCTTTTATTGTCATTCAAATTTCAACTTTTCAGTACAGATAAAATCAACATTTCATTGCATTAGCCCTTGTAGTGCAGGATCAAAGAGCAATAAGGTGCAGATATAATTAAAGCTGCAAGCAGCGTTGGTCGGGCCCGCGTATTTGGCAGGTGCTAGTCCAAAGTGTCCCAATACTTTTGTCTACTTTTAGTCTGAAGTGTCCCAAGACTTTTGTCTAGTGTACCTACCTTGTCTGCATTGTGTGGGCACGTTGGTGCTTCCTGCATTTAAGAAGCCATCTTAAAAAAACAGCAGTGCAGCAGCATCAGCGCAGCGGGTCTTTGAAGGGTCATAAAATCAAAACCGGAGCAGGTATTAAAAATCCCATGTATACTTTTAATCACAAGGGGTTTATCTCTCACCTGTGTTAGTTTGAAGGCGAAACGACAAACGCTCTCAGAGGAGATAGATTTTGAAGGAAGGTGACCGGTTTTTCCAAAAAAATTGTTTTGAAGGGGGAATAGCAAACTTCCTGTTGATTTTTGCTGGGGGTAATCAATTTATGAAATGTAGGTCTAAGAGAGACCTACGGAGAGGTTTTTGTTTCAAGTCTCTCCGACCTTCCCAGTGGGAGTTACAGGCAGTTTTGTAATATTTTTCTTCCGAGGAGCAGTTTTTTATCAGTTTTATTCAAAAATTGCTGTAGAGGGCAATTTTTAAATTTGGGGTTCGGTTTCTTTATTAGATCGCAATTTTAGCCAGTCCTGATGTGTGTGTTCAGTTTGGTGAGTTTTGAAGCATGTTAAGGGGGTCAAATTACAGCTCAAAGAGGCAAAAGTGACTGTTTTTAGTACTTTTTTGTCTTGAAGGGGGAATTGCCAACTTCCTGTTGATTTTAGCCCGAGGATATACAATTATGAGAACTAGGTCTAAGTCAGACCTACATAGAGGTTTTTGTTTCATGTCTCTCCGACCTTCCTAGTGGGAGTTACAGGCATTCTGTTTTTTTTTTTTCCTAGGGGGCGCTAGAGCGCAATTTTGATTTTTGCGGCTTGGTTTTTTTATTAAAAGACAATTTTCGCAGGTCCTGATGTGTGGGTCAAATATGGTGAGTTTTGAAGCATGTTAAGTGGGTCAAATTAGTGCTCGAAGAGGCGGCGGAAGAATAAAGAAAGAATAAAGAATGATAAAACGGACGAATAACAATAGGTCCTTATGTCCCATTGCATAAGGACTCCCTGTGGGAGTCCTTTTGCAATGGGCCATGGCGGGCCCTAATTAAAGCTGCAAGCAGCATTGGTCGGGCCCGCGTATTTGGCAGGTGCTAGTCCTAAGTGTCCCAATACTTTTGTCTACTTTTAGTCTGAAGTG
The DNA here is from genome assembly GCF_033978685.3 of Nerophis lumbriciformis. Classification (NCBI taxonomy): domain Eukaryota; kingdom Metazoa; phylum Chordata; class Actinopteri; order Syngnathiformes; family Syngnathidae; genus Nerophis; species Nerophis lumbriciformis. The sequence continues at coordinate 4,222,045 of NC_084551.2, read as the reverse complement.
TCCCAAGACTTTTGTCTAGTGTACCTACCTTGTCTGCATTGTGTGAGCACGTTGGTGCTTCCTGCTTTTGAGCAGCCATCTTAAAAAAACAGCAGCGCAGCAGCATCAGTGCAGCGGGTCTTTGAAGGGTCATAAAATGAAAACCGGAGCAGGTATTAAAAAGCTGTTCTATACTTTTATACACAAGGGTTCAATCTCTCTGAATTTATTTAACTCATCCATTCTTTCATTCTTTCACTCACAAAATAATCTTACTTATTTCAACATATGAAATGTAACTTACTTCACCAATTATTATTTATTTACTTATTTTATTGTGATTACTTATGGAGTATATTGTGAATAAATTGAGAACAGGAAGTGAACAAAAGTTTTAGCAACTGTTATGTAAAAGAAAAGGGGTAGGATTAAATAAGCTCTGCTTCTTCCTACTCCTTTTCCAACATGTTGAAAAGAGAAACTGGAGATTGTGATGTATCATGTTGTATACTTGCATGTTCGAAATAAACTCAAACTCAACTCAACTCTCCTGTGTTAGTTTGAAGCCGAAACGACAAACGCGCTCAGGGGAGATAGTTTTTGAAGGAAGGTGACCGGTTTTTACAAAAAATTTGTTTTGAAGGGGGAATAGCAAACTTCCTGTTGATTTTTGCTGGGGGTTGTCAATTTATGAAATGTAGGTCTAAGTGAGACCTACATTAAGGTTTTCTCCCAGGGAGAGTTACAGGCAGTTTTGGCAGTGTTGTCATCCGAGGAGCAGTTTTTTGTGCGTTTCATTAAAAAATTGCGCTAGAGCACAATTTTGAGATTTGGGGTTAGGTTTTTTTATTAGATCACAATTTTTGCCAGTCCTGATGTGTGTGTTCAGTTCGGTGAGTTTTGAAGCATGTTAAGGGGGTCAAATTACAGCTCAAAGAGGCAAAAGTGACTGTTTTTAGTACTTTTTTTTCTTGAAGGGGGAATTGCCAACTTCCTGTTGATTTCTGCCCGATGATATACAATTATGAAAACTAGGTCTAAGTCAGACCTACATACAGGTTTTTGTTTCATGTCTCTCCGATCTTCCTAGTGGGAGATATAGGCAGTCTAGTTTTTTTTTTCCTAGGGGGCGCTAGAGCGCAATTTTGAGTTTCGGGGTTCGGTTTTTTTAAAAAAAAAAGGTAATTTTCACAGGTCCTGATGTGTGGGTCAAATATGGTGAGTTTTGAAGCATGTTAAGTGGGTCAAATTACAGTTTGTTGTGGCGGCGGAAGAATAAAGAATAATTAAAGCTGCAAGCAGCGTTCTTCGGGCCCGCGTATTTGGCAGGTGCTAGTCCTAAGTGTCCCAAGACTTTTGTCTACTTTTAGTCTGAAGTGTCCCAAGACTTTTGTCTAGTGTACCTACCTTGTCTGCATTGTGTGGGCACGTTGGTGCTTCCTGCTTTTGAGCAGCCATCTTAAAAAAACAGCACCGCAGGAGCATCAGTGCAGCGGGTCTTTGAAGGGTCATAAAATGAAAACCGGAGCAGGTATTAAAAAGCTGTTCTATACTTTTATACACAAGGGTTCAATCTCTCTGAATTTATTTAACTCATCCATTCTTTCATTCTTTCACTCACAAAATAATCTTACTTATTTCAACATATGAAATGTAACTTACTTCACCAATTATTATTTATTTACTTATTTTATTGTGATTACTTATGGAGTATATTGTGAATAAATTGAGAACAGGAAGTGAACAAAAGTTTTAGCAACTGTTATGTAAAAGAAAAGGGGTAGGATTAAATAAGCTCTGCTTCTTCCTACTCCTTTTCCAACATGTTGAAAAGAGAAACTGGAGATTGTGATGTATCATGTTGTATACTTGCATGTTCGAAATAAACTCAAACTCAACTCAACTCTCCTGTGTTAGTTTGAAGCCGAAACGACAAACGCGCTCAGAGGAGATAGTTTTTGAAGGAAGGTGACCGGTTTTTACAAAACATTTGTTTTGAAGGGGGAATAGCAAACTTCCTGTTGATTTTTGCTGGGGGTTGTCAATTTATGAAATGTAGGTCTAAGTGAGACCTACATTGAGGTTTTCTCCCAGGGAGAGTTACAGGCAGTTTTGGCAGTGTTGTCATCCGAGGAGCAGTTTTTTGTGCGTTTCATTAAAAAATTGCGCTAAAGCACAATTTTGAGATTTGGGGTTAGGTTTTTTTATTAGATCACAATTTTTCAAAAGTGACTGTTTTTAGTACTTTTTTGTCTTGAAGGGGGAATTGCCAACTTCCTGTTGATTTCTGCCCGATGATATACAATTATGAAAACTAGGTCTAAGTCAGACCTACATACAGGAGTTTGTTTCATGTCTCTCCGATCTTCCTAGTGGGAGATATAGGCAGTCTAGTTTTTTTTTCCTAGGGGGCGCTAGAGCGCAATTTTGAGTTTCGGGGTTCGGTTTTTTTAAAAAAAGGTAATTTTCGCAGGTCCTGATGTGTGGGTCAAATATGGTGAGTTTTGAAGCATGTTAAGTGGGTCAAATTACAGTTTGTTGTGGCGGCGGAAGAATAAAGAATAATAAAACCTTACAAATTCAATAGGTCCTTATGTCCCATTGCATAAGGACTCCAAAGGGAGTCCTTATACAATGGGCCATGCGGGCCCTAATAAAACCTTACAAATACAATAGGTCCTTATGTCCCATTGCATAAGGACTCCCTTTGGGAGTCCTTATACAATGGGCCATGCGGGCCCTAACTAAATAGATTACTGTACAGATAAATATATTGCACTTTTGCATATGCATCCACGTTTATGGATGTATGTTATATTTTCTTTATATTCCAGCGAGTTAATCTGTTTTGGGGGGGAATTGAGGGGATTATTATGATGCGTTCAAGAGTCTTATGGCCTGAGGGAAGAAGCTGTTACAAAACCTGGAGGTTCTGCTACGGAGGCTGCGGAACCTCTTTCAAGAGTCCAGCAGTGAAAACAGTCCTTGGTGGGGATGGGAGGAGTCTCTACAGATTTTCTGAGCCCTGGTCAGGCAGCGGCTTTTTGCGATTTCCTGGATAGGAGGAAGAGGAGTCCTGGTGATCTTTTCCGCCGTCCTCACCACTCTCTGCAGAGACTTCCAGTCTAAGGCAGTGCAGGCTCCAGTCCAGACAGAGATTATTAGGGTTGTACGGTATGCCGGTATTAGTATAGTACCGCGATACTAATGAATCATATTCGGTACTATACCGCCTCTGAAAAGTACCGGTCCGCCCACCCCCCTCCCCGTCGTCGTCATGTCGTGTCATTGGTAGTTTACGAGCATGTTCGGCAGGGCACAATCACAGAGTACTTACAAGCTGACACAGTGTGTCGACAGAAAAGGGAGAACGGACGCATTTTGGCTTAAAAACTGACGATAAAGTTGAAATTATAACACTGAAACGCCCACCGGAAGAGGTGCTTGAAGACATGGCTAGCTAGCTAGCTAGCGGCTAACGTCCTGACCCAGTCTGCAGTGTTTTAGCTACTTCTAAATCACTAATCCTCACCTCCATGGCGACTAATAAAGTAAGTTTCTTACAAGTATCATCCCTGCAGGACGAGGAATAGCTAAAGATGCTTCACTACACACCGTAGCTCACCGGCGTCACAATGTAAACAAACGCCATGGGTGGATCTACATCTGTAATGATACCAAGTACAATAGCGTATCTAGTCGATACTACTATGATTATATGATTACGTCGATTTTTTTAGGCATCATAACGTCTTCTTTCGTTTTTTTCAGTTGTATATTATGTTTATAAACTCAGGAAATATGTCCCTGGACACATGAGGACTTTGAATATGACCAATGTATGATCCTGTAACTACTTGATATCAGATTGATACCCAAATTTTTGGTATCATCCAAAACTAATGCAAAGCATCCAAACAACAGGAGAATAAGTGATTATTAAATTTTAACAAAAGTTTAGATAGAACATGTTAAAAGAGAAAGTAAGTAAATGAACAAGTAGATTAATAATTCATTTTCTACCACTTGTCCTTAATGATGTTGACAAAATAATAGAATGAGGAATGACACAACATGTTACTGCATATGTCAGCAGCTAAATTAGGAGCCTTTGTTTGCTTACCTACTACTAAAAGACAAGTTGTCTTGTTTGTTCACTATTTTATTTAAGGACAAACTTGCATTAAGAAACATATGTTTAAAGTACCCTAAGATTTTTTGTTAAAATAAAAGCCAATAATACAATTTGTTATGGTCCCCTTTATTTAGAAAAGTACCGAAAATATCGAAATAATTTTGGTAGGGTACCAAAACATTGGTATCGTGACAACACTACTTTGGACACAATTTGGTCATTCTGGCAACAGTTTTGCATTTACAGGTAAAAGCCAGTAAATTAGAATATTTTGAAAAACTTGATTTATTTCAGTAATTGCATTCAAAAGGTGTAACTTGTACATTATATTTATTCATTGCACACAGACTGATGCATTCAAATGTTTATTTCATTTAATTTTGATGATTTGAAGTGGCAACAAATGAAAATCCAAAATTCCGTGTGTCACAAAATTAGAATATTACTTAAGGCTAATACAAAAAAGGGATTTTTAGAAATGTTGGCCAACTGAAAAGTATGAAAATGAAAAATATGAGCATGTACAATACTCAATACTTGGTTGGAGCTCCTTTTGCCTCAATTACTGTGTTAATGCGGCGTGGCATGGAGTCGATGAGTTTCTGGCACTGCTCAGGTGTTATGAGAGCCCAGGTTGCTCTGATAGTGGCCTTCAACTCTTCTGCGTTTTTGGGTCTGGCATTCTGCATCTTCCTTTTCACAATACCCCACAGATTTTCTATGGGGCTAAGGTCAGGGGAGTTGGCGGGCCAATTTAGAACAGAAATACCATGGTCCGTAAACCAGGCACGGGTAGATTTTGCGCTGTGTGCAGGCGCCAAGTCCTGTTGGAACTTGAAATCTCCATCTCCATAGAGCAGGTCAGCAGCAGGAAGCATGAAGTGCTCTAAAACTTGCTGGTAGACGGCTGCGTTGACCTTGGATCTCAGGAAACAGAGTGGACCGACACCAGCAGATGACATGGCACCCCAAACCATCACCCAACCATGCAAATTTTGCATTTCCTTTGGAAATCGAGGTCCCAGAGTCTGGAGGAAGACAGGAGAGGCACAGGATCCACGTTGCCTGAAGTCTAGTGTAAAGTTTCCACCATCAGAGATGGTTTGGGGTGCCATGTCATCTGCTGGTGTCGGTCCACTCTGTTTCCTGAGATCCAGGGTCAACGCAGCCGTCTACCAGCAAGTTTTAGAGCACTTCATGCTTCCTGCTGCTGACCTGCTCTATGGAGATGGAGATTTCAAGTTCCAACAGGACTTGGCGCCTGCACACAGCGCAAAATCTACCCGTGCCTGGTTTACGGACTATGGTATTTCTGTTCTAAATTGGCCCGCCAACTCCCCTGACCTTAGCCCCATAGAAAATCTGTGGGGTATTGTGAAAAGGAAGATGCAGAATGCCAGACCCAAAAACGCAGAAGAGTTGAAGGCCACTATCAGAGCAACCTGGGCTCTCATAACACCTGAGCAGTGCCAGAAACTCATCGACTCCATGCCACGCCGCATTAACGCAGTAATTGAGGCAAAAGGAGCTCCAACCAAGTATTGAGTATTGTACATGCTCATATTTTTCATTTTCATACTTTTCAGTTGGCCAACATTTCTAACAATCCCTTTTTTGTATTAGCCTTAAGTAATATTCTAATTTTGTGACACACGGAATTTTGGATTTTCATTTGTTGCCACTTCAAATCATCAAAATTAAATGAAATAAACATTTGAATGCATCAGTCTGTGTGCAATGAATAAATATAATGTACAAGTTACACCTTTTGAATGCAATTACTGAAATAAATCAAGTTTTTCAAAATATTCTAATTTACTGGCTTTTACCTGTATTAGACACTTGTTTGCGCAGCAAATGAAGCTTGCTCCCTGAGATGTTCGGTACCTTGCTCAACTGTCATCTCGTCATCCTTTTATTGTAGCCGTCCACTTGACAAGCGTCAACTGTTTAAGCTTTAGAGCACTCTTGTTATAATCTTTTACAGGTGCAGTGCAGGTTTTTTATATGTTCTGCCTGCCTCCCACTTTATGAGTTAGGCTGGCTGCTGAACTGAGCACTCTCTGACAGGTGTCTTTCCACTGAGATTAGCAAAGGCGAGCCTTTTGTAGAAGGATGAGGGGAAGAGGTGGGAGTTCACATCACTTTGATAGCTTCAGCGTCCGCGGACATATTTGCGTGGTCCCAAGGGCGGTGGCACCTCTTCTAATTGGTTTTCTGCTGCCGCCACCCGTGCTCAAAGCGTGGGCCTCTGATCTGGTGGAAATCTGGGATCAACGTGACAGATCCGGGACTAATCATCACTTTGGAACCTTCTCCGTTGGCGTGAATACCTCACCGCCGTCTGGATTTTTAACCGCTCCTGAAATGCCTTAATGGGAAAACTCTGAGATTAAAAGTTGCATGTATTCTGTGCACATGACTGAAACTCTGATAAGAGCTATGGAGTGCCACTTCACCCCACCTCTGCTGCTCTCTGGTGATAAAATAGCAACGCGAAGACCAGCTTGGCTGCACTTTACCCTCTCTGAATGACTGGAGGAGTATTTGTGGTGGCATACGGCACGGCGTCATTGGGAAATTCATAAGGGGTAATCATCACTCATTCCTGGTTCCCCTTTGAGGGCTGCACTAATTAGCCGGCGTCTGTGATTAGTTGGCTTGTGTTTGATCTGCTTCACTCTCTTTAGAAAAGCCTGCCGCTGCTATGATTTGTCTGAGAGCTGCACTGAACACGCTCACACACACACAATTCAGACGCAAAAACTCAGAAGCAGCAGGCACTCTACTGGAAGACTCGGGCTGCGTTTTGCAGACATCCTAGGTAGCCCGTGCATCAACACACCACCATCTTGACGCTTGCAAAAGATGAGCACTTTTAATGGAAGACTGAAGTGCGCAGCTGTTAATATTTTACACACATTTCACATTTCACAGCACATTTGTGTGCAAACTTTAAGTGTAAAAAAATGACTGCTCACACTAAGGCAATTAAAAGGTGTGTAGGGTTGGTTCGTAAAGAAATGGATTTAGGCTGTGTTCACACTAGGGATAGAACGGTTTGAGAACCAAACGGTCGTTTTACCTGACGTGTGTTCTAGAGATCGACTGACATGGTGTGGAAGCAATTCCAGGGCATTTTCTCCTACATTAAACAGGTGGCCGCATCAAGTTGAAAAAATGTACTGTATATAGATGATTATGATGATAATCATGCACATCTTTCATATCTTTGATACTATGATGGGGATAAGGATTCTGTTAATGCACAACTTTTGTACTAACCGAAAATAAACAACTCAAGAAAACCTACTGGATTTGAGTTAGGTGGGAGTCGGATATTTTAGTAATCAAATATTCTATCGAATATCCCGATCGAGTAATCGAATAAATCATATTTTTGCTTAATTAAGGTTTAATTATAGATGTTCAGATGTGCCTTCAATTATTGCGTTTGGCCTAATTGTCTTTTGTTTCCTAAACGCCTGTTTTCATTATTGAAGGCTGACACGCACAGCTAAAATGCGTCCGTGGTTGATTGTGCCAATTTGTGTTTGCTAATAAAAACAGGTGTGCTCACAGCCCAATGTGCTGTGTGGTGTGACCGCATAAACGAAGTTCTTGTCTCTCGTGCGTTTTTGATGGTTATTATACGGTGCCGTTTAAACGTTGGTTTCTCCACGCAAATCCGCTGAGCTGTTTTCAACCTGCCAACAATGTGCAAGCTATCCAAGTAGCATGTGGTTGCATGACTTGAATAACCCGAGTAACTTTGCACGACTACTTTCGCGGGGTTACTAATGAAAGGCTAATTGAACACGACAGCTCGGATAGCATTGTTAATTTTCAACACCTTTTGCCTGCATTTGATGACTTCGCAGGAGTCTCCTTTTTATCCTATACATAAATGATTTTGTAAACTCCTCCGAAACTTTTCATAAAATAATTTTTGCTGACGATACAAATTTGTTTACCTCACACAGGAGCCTACACGATCTACAAGTAACTGTCAATTCAGAGCTTGTGAAAGTGGATTCCTGGTTCAAATGCAATAAGCTCTCACTTAATGTAAATAAAACAAATTGTATTCTATTTCATTCTAATAAAAACCGGACAAATACTGAGCACTGCCATATCAACATCAATGGGCAGGAAATACAGAGAGTGTACTCCACAAAATTCCTGGGGGTCATCATTGACGAATACCTCAATTTTAAATGTCACATTAGCCATCTGTTAAACAAATTATCCAAATATGTTGGCCTGTTCTTTCACCTTCGTCATTATCTTCCTCTTTATGCTCTACTCACACTGTATAAAACTCTTTGAACCACATCTAAACTACTGTAAAGTCATCTGGTGTAACACCTTCCCTACCTACCTTCACAAATTAAAATCCATGCAAAAGAAAATTATACGGGCCCTGTCATGGTCCAAGTTTAATGCCCCCACTCGACACCTATTCCATAATTATCATCTCTTAAGACTGACAGAGTTCAATATTTATCAAAATGCTTGTTTAACCTATCAAGTCATTTACAGGCTGAATCGTAGGCTCTGTAGCTTGGTTCCTATCTACCATCCCCAGCATGCCCACAACACTCGTAACTTAGATCTGATATCAGGGAAACATCGTTTACTGGATTGTACTGCTCGAAGTGTTGTATGCAGGGGACCAAAGATTTGGAACTGGCTTAATGAGAGCCTCAAGATGCTGTATCCATTCTCCAACTTCAAAAATAAACTAAAAACTTATCTATTAACCACCTATATTTAATGCCTCATGTGGGGTAGACTACTGTTGGGTTTTGCATGGTTGAATGAATGTATGTATGTATGTGTATGCTTGCTTTAGTACTATTATCTTGTGTTAATCATATAGCGTTGTTTTTTGTTGTTGTGCTTGCTACCATGTTCCATCATTTCATGTATATACTATCCTCTGGACCCCCTGTCAAAAGCTTCTTCTAGCTTATTTGGGGGACCCTTTCACGTACCAACATCTTTAAATGATGATATTTCACTACTATTGTAATTGTTATATGGTATTGTGAATAAACTTGAAACTTAAAAAACTTTAAAAAAAAAAAGAACACATTCTGGTTATCATAATGAATAAGATTTATTTTACTAACACAACTTTTGCGTTTACATTTGATAATATATGACTACTGCGTTTTCCTTCGATTTTAGTGTGAAGTGTTTCCACACCTTAGACGACTTCCGTCGCTTCTTAATTGCCTCGTTTTGCAATGGCTCTTGTTCACAGCGTCTGCCATTGCGAGTTATGTCGAGCAAAAATCTCAACATCAATAGCATTAACCAAAATAACAGAGGAAATTACCAATGCAATAGATGGTAAAGAATGTGCGGCCGCAGTATTCATGGACTTAACAAAAGCATTTGACACAATCATGATATTTTAATACGAAAATTAGAACGATATGGCATCAGAGGTTTGGTATTGAATTGGGTAAGAAGTTATTTAACCAACAGGAAGCAATATGTGAAGATGGGTGAAAATATGTCAACACGGCTAGATATATCCTGTGGTGTACCCCAGGGATCAATACTGGGACCAAGATTGTTCAATCTTTATATAAACGACATTTGTAAGGTTACGAAGGACTTAAAGTTGGTTTTATTTGCGGACGACACAACTGCTTTCTGTTCAGGAGAGAGCACACAGAAGATAATACAAAGAATAACAGAAGAAATGAACAAATTAAAAAGATGGTTTGACAAAAACAGACTATCTTTGAATCTCAGTAAAACTAAAATAATGCTATTTGGTAATAGTAGAAAAGAGCATCATACACAAATACAAATAGACGGAGTAGACATAGAAAGGGTAAAAGAAACTAGATTTTTGGGAGTATTAATAGATGATCAAATGAACTGGAAATCTCATACACAAAACATACAACATAAGGTGGCAAAAAACATTTCAATAATGAATAAAGCAAAATATGTCCTGGGCCAAAAATCACTTCATATTCTCTACTGCTCGCTAGTGTTACCATATCTGAGTTATTGTGCAGAAATATGGGGAAATAACTACAAATGTGCGCTACATTCGCTAACCGTGTTACAAAAAAGATCAGTTAGAATAATACATAATGTTGGATGTAGAGAACACACAAACCCTTTATTTATTAAGTCAGAAATATTAAAGTTCGGTGATTTGGTAAAATTGCAAACAGCTAAAATGATGTACAAAGCAAACTATAACCTGCTACCCAAGAATGTACAACAATTCTTCTCAACTAAAGAGGAGAAATATAACCTTAGAGGAAAAAATAATTGAAAACATTTATATGCACGTACAACACTTAGATCTTTTAGCATATCAGTATGTGGAATTAAATGATGGAATGGATTAAGTAAAGAAGTCAAAAATTGTACTGATATGATCCAGTTTAAGAGGTTGTTCAAAATAATAGTGCTTACAGAGTACAAAGAAGAAGAATTATGAGAAATACTTTCAACCTTATTGAAAATAAGATATTCTTCATCTCAGTATGTTAATAATGACTGCATTAATTAATTAATTACATATTACAAAACTGTTGTATACCACGGCGTGGCGCAGTGGGAGAGTGGCCGTGCGCGACCCGAGGGTCCCTGGTTCAATCCCCACCTAGTACCAACCTCGTCATGTCCGTTGTGTCCTGAGCAAGACACTTCACCCTTGCTCCTGATGGGTGCTGGTTAGCGCCTTGCATGGCAGCTCCCTCCATCAGTGTGTGAATGTGTGTGTGAATGGGTAAATGTGGAAGTAGTGTCAAAGCGCTTTGAGTACCTTGAAGGTAGAAAAGCGCTATACAAGTACAACCCATTTATTTATTTAATTCATAGATGTTATTTTATTATGTAAAAAGGTCAGTAATTGATTCTATATATTTGTAAACGCTTTGAAGTGGGAAAGGGGTAGGATTAGGGCTGCAGCTAACGATTATTTTTCTATCGATTAATCTATAGATTATTTTTTTCGATTAATCGGTTAATCTATAGATTATTTTTTCGATTAATCTATAAATTATTTTTCCTTTTACCGATTTTTTTTTAAATTTAAAATGAAGAGGAAAAAATAAATGTAGGCCAGTTTTTTCAAAAGGCATGGCTTTTATTTACAAAGAAAAAAGTATGGCCACTCAGTCAACATTGACAACAACATGACAAAATATTCTGTAACAATGTAAACATTTAAAACTTTTAACATTTAACAAAATTAAAAGTAGCTTATTTGCTTTTTAATGTGCAAATATAAAAGTAAACATCCAGTGCAAATCTTAATATTCTGGAATAGTATAAGCATTTCAAAAGTAAAAGTATTGCTTATTTTGCTTTAAAATGTGCAAAAATAAAGATAAACATCCAATACAAAAAAGTGCAAAACGGAAATATTCTGTAACAAGTGTAAACATTTCAACAAAAGTAAAAGTATTGCTTATTTGCTAAAATGTGCAAAAATAAAGCTAAACATCCAATACAAAAAAGTGTACAGTGTAAACATTTCAACAAAAGTAAAAGTATTGCTTATTTTGCTTAATAACACAACAATGATAGTATGATTAAAGTGAAAGTTAATTGTTGGTTTGTACATAGTATATGTAACTGTTAATGTTGTAAAAGGTATTTGCACAACTAATTAACGTTAGCGTTTGTGACACGTCTTGTGCCGTGGGGTTCTTTCAGGACCGACAGACTGAACGCCAGACGGCTTTGCCAGGTTTACAATCTTTTAATTTTACACAAAGTCTTTTCTCTTCCAACTGCGCGGATCGCGCACCTGGGCACGATTGCGGCGTCGCTCCCGGCGCGCCCCGCCTCGCCGCTCGCTCGCCGCCGCCGCCGCCTCTCCACAGCGTTAAAGAGGAGCGCGTCTTTGTAAACACTGAACAGGCACGCCAAACGCGCCTCTCAGAGCGAAACGGTGCTTTAGTTTATGAATTTACAACGCAGATACAAATGACACATTCATGTTTTTGTGTAATAATGACAACGTATACGCACGCGGACGATTGACTTGTTGATGGTGATGGCAAGAACGCTGTCGGGGGTTTTCTTTTCAAATGTTCGTTCATAGCCGTTGTGCTGCTATGATAGGCCATTTCCGCTCGACACAGTGTGCATACAACAACATTATTAGGCCGTTTATTGAAATACTCCCACACTTTTGACGACTTTTGGCGTGCTTTTTTCCCCTCGCTCGCATCGTCTGCTTTGCGCTCCGCCATGACAGTAAAGTAGAGTGACGTAAATATGCGACGCGCCGACGCACAAAAACGGCGTCGACGTATTTACGTAACCGATGACGTCGACTACGTCGACGCGTCGTTTCAGCCTTAGGTAGGATTAAATAAGCTTTGCTTCTTCCTACTCCTTTTCGGGCATGATGTAAAATGAAATGATATGAAATTGTGTGATGTATTATGATGTAAGTATGTTCATGTTCGAAATAAACTAAAGAAAGAAAAAGAAAGTAAAAGGTTTTCTAAACTCAAGCGTATTTAAAAGAGCGGTGATGTCCAGTGCAAGGGGCGTACGATCTGTGGCGTAACCACACTGTGCAATTCCTAAACAGTCCGTGCGAAACGTGAACTTTGACTACTGTTTACTAAACGAGGCAAAATGCCGTAAAAAAAGTTTCCGAAGCCTCGAGGCAGCAAAGTTTCCTCAAATATATTTTGTAATCGAATTACTTGAATTAATCGAAGAATTGTTTCAGCTCTAAATGAAAGCAAAGGTACCTCCTGTTTTTTTTAATTTTTATTACATTGTTGTGCTGAACTACAAGCGAGACTGCAGCGTAAGTGATTACAACTAAAGATAGCAGAATTATGAACATAATTAAAGGTCTACAAATCCCCCTTTTGGGTCTCTAAAGGCTTCCTTTTTAATATGGCACCAACAGGAGGATTTGTTTGGTGTTTGTGTAAGACAGAGTGCGGTCTAATTGCACACAGGCTGTGTTATTGAGGGGTCCTTGATGCTACCCGGCAGACCATGGCAACAGGGGGCCTGGGGCTTCCTCTCCTCATAGCGCCTTATATCTATCGCTCACCTCGCAATTCTCTCCTGTCACGCTGCCTCCGGAGGGCGGGTAGACGACAAACAAGGTCCCCCTGCAGGCCAATGTAATGAGGATCCAATGATATTTTCTTGTTTACTTTCTGCCTTTCACCACATAAAACCTGTTTGGGAGCGTTGCGATGTTGTTGTTTTTAGCAGCCGATGAGTTATTTTATGCACACTACGTTCCCTTTTTTTGTCTTCTCCAAATGGCATCAGACTTTTTGACCTTTTTAATTTGTCATCGCTGGCGGCAGCTGACGATCTCGCAATGTCTTTGATCAATATGGAATCCTCCTCCTCGTGGTTCACATTGGGGCCACAGTTGTTTTTGTTCCAGGCTGTAGGGCAAAACTACTGAAGACCTCATTAGAGCTTTTTTTTTTTTGTGCCTTTTTTGTCATACTTTTTTTTCCCCAATATGTGTCCCAATTAGGGATGATGCTCGAACCCGGTTTTCCCGGTTGTTCGATAAGAAAAGAACAGAGTCCTCGGACTCGAATCCCTTTTTGAGAACCGGTACCCGTTACTGTAGTAAATAAAAAGAGTTGGTTCTTTATTCGAATCCCTGGGAACGAATCCCGTCCCGACAACAAATGCCCCGTAGGACATCACAAGAAATGACGTCACGTAGCTCAGTCATTTGTCACGGTGGGGTGCAGCGGTTCGTTCTCCCGGGACGCAAAACTGACGGCTCCGGACGAAAGCGTGCAGATAGGAGATTATTTATTCCTCATAAATCATACACATTACAACTAGGGATGTCCCGATCCAGGTTTTTGCACTTCCGATCCGATACCGATATTGTTTTTACACTTCCGATCCGATACCGTTACTGACCGATACTGGCCTATCCGAGCATGTATTAAAGTTTAAAGTTATTTAGCCTACTTAGTTGTCAGAATCCCCGGTGGCAAGGCCCCGGGGGGTGGATGAGATCCGCCCGGAGTTCCTTAAGGCTCTGGATGCTGTGGGGCTGTCTTGGTTGACAAGACTCTGCAGCATCGCGTGGACATCGGGGGCAGTACCTTTGGATTGGCAGACCGGGGTGGTGGTTCCTCTCTTTAAAAAGGGGAACCGGAGGGTGTGTTCTAACTATCGTGGGATCACACTCCTCAGCCTTCCCGGTAAGGTCTATTCAGGTGTACTGGAGAGGAGGCTACGCCGGATAGTCGAACCTCGGATTCAGGAGGAACAGTGTGGTTTTCGTCCTGGTCGTGGAACTGTGGACCAGCTCTATACTCTCGGCAGGGTCCTTGAGGGTGCATGGGAGTTTGCCCAACCAGTCTACATGTGCTTTGTGGACTTGGAGAAGGCATTCGACCGTGTCCCTCGGGAAGTCCTGTGGGGAGTGCTCAGAGAGTATGGGGTTTCGGACTGTCTGATTGTGGCGGTCCGCTCCCTGTATGATCAGTGTCAGAGCTTGGTTCGCATTGCCGGCAGTAAGTCGGACACGTTTCCGGTGAGGGTTGGACTCCGCCAAGGCTGCCCTTTGTCACCGATTCTGTTCATAACTTTTATGGACAGAATTTCTAGGTGCAGTCAAGGCGTTGAGGGGATTCGGTTTGGTGGCTGCAGGATTAGGTCTCTGCTTTTTGCAGATGATGTGGTCCTGATGGCTTCATCTAGCCAGGATCTTCAGCTCTCACTGGATCGGTTCGCAGCTGAGTGTGAAGCGACTGGGATGAGAATCAGCACCTCCAAGTCCGAGTCCATGGTTCTCGCCCGGAAAAGGGTAGAGTGCCATCTCCGGGTTGGGGAGGAGATCTTGCCCCAAGTGGAGGAGTTCAAGTACCTCGGAGTCTTGTTCACGAGTGAGGGAAGAGTGGATCGTGAGATCGACAGGCGGATCGGTGCGGCGTCTTCAGTAATGCGGACGCTGTATCGATCCGTTGTGGTGAAGAAGGAGCTGAGCCGGAAGGCAAAGCTCTCAATTTACCGGTCGATCTACGTTCCCATCCTCATCTATGGTCATGAGCTTTGGGTTATGACCGAAAGGACAAGATCACGGGTACAAGCGGCTGAAATGAGTTTCCTCCGCCGGGTGGCGGGGCTCTCCCTTAGAGATAGGGTGAGAAGCTCTGCCATTCGGGGGGAGCTCAAAGTAAAGCCGCTGCTCCTCCACATCGAGAGGAGCCAGATGAGGTGGTTCGGGCATCTAGTCAGGATGCCACCCGAGCGCCTCCCTAGGGAGTTGTTTAGGGCACGTCCGACCGGTAGGAGGCCACGAGGAAGACCCAGGACACGTTGGGAAGACTATGTCTCCCGGCTGGCCTGGGAACGCCTCGGGATACCCCGGGGGGAGCTGGACGAAGTGGCTGGGGAGAGGGAAGTCTGGGCTTCCCTGCTTAGGCTGCTGCCCCCGCGACCCGACCTCGGATAAGCGGAAGAAGATGGATGGATGGATGGAGTTGTCAGAATCATGTTGAAAAGGGTTTTAGTACTCTTGATAACAACTAGCCAACTGAAGTAGGGGAGTTTGAATAATACACAATGGTTGGTAACAAGAAACTGACCTGTTTATTCAAGGATAAACACAAAATAGACAAAATTATACATGACAAACAGAAATGGCATCATTGAAACTAGGGCTGGGCGATATGGCCTTTTTTTAATATTGCGATATTTTAAGGCCATATTGCGATACACGATATATATCTCGATATTTTGCCTTAGCCTTGAATGAACACTTGATGCATATAATCACAGCAGTATGATGATTCTATGTGTTTTGATTGATTGATTGAGACTTTTATTAGTAGGTTGCACAGTGAAGTACATATTCCGTACAATTGACCACTAAATGGTAACACCCGAATACGTTTTTCAACTTGTTTAAGTCGGGGTCCACTTACCGTATTTTCCGCACCATAAGGCGCCCTGGGTTATAAGCCGCGCCTTCAATGAACGGCATATTTCAAAACTTTGTCCACCTATAAGCCGCCCCGTGTTGTAAGCCGCATCTAACTGCGCTAAAGGAATGTCAAAAAAACAGTCAGATAGGTCAGTCAAACTTTAATAATATATTAAAAACCAGCGTTCTAACAACTCTGTTCACTCCCAAAATGTACGCAAATGTGCAATCACAAACATACGTATATCAACATGGACAGAGCTGCGTGAAAAAAGCCACCCGGCCTCTTCGCGTAAACTTAAACTTACCTTAACCACTCGCTCATCTTTTCTTCATCCATCCCTTCGAGTTAGCTTTTATGATGACGCCGGCTGGAAAGGTCTCTTTTGGCAAGGTCTTCCTTTTGAATATCACCATGGGTGGAAGTTTCTGGCCATTAGCATGGCAAGCTAGAACCACAGTGAAGGATGACTTCTCATTCCCTGTGGTGCGAATATTCACCGTACGTGCTCCCGTTGTATCCACAGTGCGGTTCACAGGAATATCAGTTGCTGTGAAATAGTAATCCGTGTGCGGATGGAGAGATTGCGTCTTTTCATGAACCGGATCCCGGTCGCTTAGTAGGAGCCATTTTGTGGTCTTTACAGATGTAAACACACAAAGGAAATGAAACGTACGGTGATATCCGCGCGCTTTTTCTTCTTCTACGCGGGCGGGTGGTTGCTTACAGTAGAAGAAGAAGCGCTTCCTGTTCTATGGGGGCGGGTGCTTACCTTGGCGGTTGCTTGCGTAGAAGAAGAAGCGCTTCCTGTTCTACCGGGAAAAAAGATGGCGGCTGTTTACCGAAGTTGCGAGACCGAAACTTTATGAAAATGAATCTTAATATTTATCCATATATAAAGCGCACCGGGTTATAAGGCGCACTGTCATCTTTTGAGAAAATTTGTGGTTTTTAGGTGCGCCTTATAGTGCGGAAAATACGGTAAATTGATTCATGATACAGATATATACTATCAGATATATACTATCATCATAATACAGTCATCACACAAGATAATCACATTGAATTATTTACATTATTTATAATCCAGGGTGTGGAGGGGGGCGCCGGATGTAAGTGTCAAAAAGAAAGCCAAAAGAGTTTGATATGAGAATAAATCTAAAGTTAAAATATTGGGTAGAAATGCACCCATTTGCAGGAAATGTAGTCTTGATTTTCAAAATGTTCTTTCAAGGCTTGCATGTCTACATTAAAACATTCTTCTTCATACTGCATTAATATATGCTACTTTTAAACTTTCATGCAGAGAAGGAAATCACAACTAAATAGATCACTACTTTTTTCATACGGTGTTGATCTGGAAATTTTTGCCTCTGCATTTTGATGGTGTGGACGTGCGGCACCGTATGGAGATAAGCGTCTCGACAGACGTTACAATATTTGAACAATGATGACAAAAACTGTTTTCTCTGTCGTGTCCGTGTGTCGAAAATTGTTATGCGCTTTTTTTTTTTATTTGATTTTGTGCGTGGCATATAATTGCTATGCGCACAGGCGCGCGCCTTAGAGAGAACGTTGGTCACACGGCTGCGCTAGCATCACAGCTAACGTTAGCCATGCTGCTACCTCTCTGCTCGGGGAGGACGTACACGTATGTGACGTATGACGTGACAGTATGTGACGTGTTTAAGAAGGTGCGCTCGCTGTCTGTGAGAGGGAGACACAGGAAAGAGTGAGAAGAGCCTGTCGTGTAATGCCAGCAGCTAAAAGCAACTGCGTGAGAATCCACAGACCTGTGGATGTGTTGAAGGTGTGCTGGAAAATGCAGAACGGAAATTAGGGAGCAGCAGAAAAGTGGAATGTATTATTTAAATCGGTGCATTGGAAAACACGGACCGGAGTTTTTTTTAAAAACTGGATCTGGATCGGCATTTTCCCATGCCTTGCCGATACGCATTTTTTGGCAAATATCGGATCGGGACATCCCTAATTACAACAGACAGGAACGAAACAAAAGGAAGGCGTGCCGTTCGCACGAGAAGCTAAAGCAAAAACTTACTTAGCACAGGAATACTAGAAGCTAAGGTAACTTAGCACAGGAATCACGCGCTCGAAAACCACAATGCCAACGTAACTGTTGCAAATGCAAACAATAAAGCCACGCCGAGTGACCGGAAAAGGCAGGCTTAAATAGAGTCTCTGATGAGCAAACAGGTGCGCGTACAAGGCAGGTGAAAATCATAACCATGGTGACTAAAACAAACCCCCGAAGTGCACAAAACAACTAAGGAAGTCCAAAACTAACAGAACATAACTAAACAAAACATGATCCGACAAATATATACATCATTTACTGACCTTTTTATAATAAAATATCTGTGAATTAGTATATACAACAGTTTTGTAATATGTAATTAATTCAGTCATTATTAATATACTGAGATGAAGAATATATTTTCAATAACCTTGAAAGTATTTCTCATAATTCTTCTTCTTTGTACTTTGTAAGCACTATTCATTTGAACAACCTCTTAAACTGGATCATATCAGTACAATGTTTAACTTCTTTACTTAATCCATTCCATCATTTAATTCCACATCATTTTAGCTGTTTGCAGTTTTACCAAATCATCGAACTTTAATATTTTTGACTCAATAAATAAAGTGTTTGTATGTTCTCTATATCCAACATTATGTATCAGTCTAATTGATTTTTTTTGTAACACGGTTAACGAATGTAGCGCACATTTGTAGTTATTTCCCCACATTTCTGCACAATAACTCAGATATGGTAACACTATAGTAGCGAGCAGTAGAGAATGTGAAGTGATTTGTTAAACCAAATATAGTGGGTTTTTTTTCCAATATACAACAACCTATCTGGACTCGATAAGAGAATCGATAAGCAATCGGTTCGATAAGAGGATTCGATAATAGGCTTGAACTCGATAATTTCTTATCAAACCAGAGGTGGGTAGTAACGTGCTACATTTACTCCGTTACATCTACTTGAGTAACTTTTGGGATAAATTGTACTTCTAAGAGTAGTTTTAATGCAACTTTTACTTTTACTTGAGTATATTTATAGAGAAGAAACGCTACTTTTACTCCGCTACTTTTATCTACATTCAGCTCGCTACTCGCTACTAATTTTCATCGATCTGTTAATGCACGCTTTGTTTGTTTTGGTCTGTCAGACAGACCTTCATAGTGCCTGCGTTTCAACAAATACAGTCACTGGTGACGTTCACTCCGTTCCACCAATCAGATGCAGTCACTGGTGACGTTGGACCAATCAAACAGAGCCAGGCGGTCACATGACCTGATTTAAACAAGTTGAAAAACTTATTGGGGTGTTACCATTTAGTGGTCAATTGTACGGAATATGTACTGTACTGTGCAATCTACTAATAAAAGTTACAATCAATCAATCAAAAGTGTGAAGGAAAAAAAGACCCTTTTTTATTTCAACCGTACATCCCGTCAAAAGCCTAAAGACTGACTGCACAGTTCCTGTCTTCACAATAAAAGTGCCGCTCCATTGCGCCTGCGCTTTCAAAATAAGAGTCTCCGAAAGACAGCGCAAACAAGCTACGGAGTTTGCCGCCAATTTATTTCTTGTAAAGTGTATAAAA
Source organism: Nerophis lumbriciformis (assembly GCF_033978685.3). Classification (NCBI taxonomy): domain Eukaryota; kingdom Metazoa; phylum Chordata; class Actinopteri; order Syngnathiformes; family Syngnathidae; genus Nerophis; species Nerophis lumbriciformis. Next base: position 4,202,366 of record NC_084551.2, on the reverse strand, counting down.
AACGAATATGGAAGCTGGACAAATAAGATGCCAAAAACCAACCACTTTCGTGTGGTATTAGACAGAAAGGAGGAACTTTTTTTCTCCTCCATTTGAAAACGTGGACTTTATCAGCACTACTGTCTGATTCCTATCAATGCAAGTCATCAGAATCAGGTAATACACCAACTTATATTCTTGTCTTCATGAAAGAAAGGAATCTGTATGTGTTAAATTCATTAAAACACCTTTAACATGTAAACAAAAACGGCAAAATAAAGAAATATAATTTATATACTGTGTGTATATATATATATATATATATATATATATATATATATGTATGATATGTGTGTGTATGTTACTCATCAGTTACTCAGTACTTGAGTAGTTTTTTCACAACATACTTTTTACTTTTACTCAAGTAAATATTTGGGTGACTACTCCTTACTTTTACTTGAGTAATAAATCTCTAAAGTAACAGTACTCGAGTACAATTTCTGGCTACTCTACCCACCTCTGTATCAAACATCATCCCTAGTCCCAATCATGTTTGAGTGATTTCAGCACAGGCGTTCTACATCAAACCGAAAGTTGCAGAAGCATGTCATTTAGTGTTTAAAGCATAATATTTTGCACATTAGAGCAGCCATATGTAGTACCGTATTTTCCGGACCATAGGGCGCACCGGATTAAAAGGCGCACTGCTGATGAGCGGGTCTATTCAGGTTTATTTTCATACAAAAGGCGCACAGGATTATAGGGCGCATTAAAGGGGTCATATTAATATTTTTTTCTAAATTGAAAACACTTCCTTGTGGTCTACATAACATGTGATGGTGGTTCTTTGGTCAAAATGTTGCATGGATTATGTTTTACAGACCATCTTCAAGTCGCTTTCTAACAGTCGCTTCAGGATGCGCCGTTTTGTGGGCTGTTTTATTTACGTGACTCACCTTCGGCAAGGACGGGAGTTGAAGAAGTGTCAAAAGATGGAGCTAACTGTTTTAAAGACATTCAGACACCAGCATCTCCTCATCCGTGGCTCACTAGTGCAATACCAACGCCGGAACTCTAATAACTAAAGTTCCTTGGGTGAATAATGTAAACACACTGTACCGGTATGTTTTAGCACTTTCATGGTGAGTTTACTGATATATATATATATATATATATATATACCGTATTTTTTGGAGCATAAGTCGCACCGGAGTATAAGTCGCACCTGCCGAAAATGCATAATAAAGAAGGAAAAAAACATATATAAGTTGCACTTATATATGTGCCAAACTATGAAAAAAACTGTGACTTATAGTCCGAAAAATACGGTCTATATATATATATATATATATATATATATATATATATATATATATATATGTCTTGATAAGGTTATCCAAAAAAATAGTGCTCGATACCGTAGTAGAGCGCAATATATGTATGTATGGGAAAAAAAATCACAAGACTGCTTCATCTCTACAGGCCTGTTTCATGAGGGGTTCCCTCAATCATCTCCTGATGATTGAGGGAACCCCTCATGAAACAGGCCTTGTGTAATAGATTTGCAACAACAGACAGTCCAGTGTGTGTGTGTGTGTGTGTGTGTTAGAGATGCGCGGATAGGCAATTATTTCATCCGCAACCGCATCAGAAAGTCGTCAACCATCCGCCATCCACCCGATGTAACATTTGATCAGAACCGCACGCGCCTGCCATCCGCCCGCACCCGCCCGTTGTTATATATCTAATATAGACGATGCAAGGCATTAGTGAGGTTATAAAGCTTTTGCCTGTTAAAGAAAGGAGACTGATCCAATGCAGGACAAACATTCGCGTGCCACGCTGTCACGACCCAGACGCACACCAGTGCGCAATCATATGGGAGCCGCGCTGAGCGCACCTCCAAGCGCGTCTCGCTGCCGGCGACGGCCGTGTATGGGCCCGACGCTCCAGCGCCATCCATTTTCAGGGCTAGTTGATTCGGCAGGTGGGTTGTTACACACTCCTTAGCGGGTTCCGACGTCCATGGCCACCGTCCTGCTGTCTATATCAACCAGGGTGAGCCCCACCCCTTTCGTGAGCGCACTGCGCACGGAGTGACCCCTGTTACGCGCCCCCGGTAACAGGGGTGGCGGGCAGGTAAGCTGCGCGGGCGGAGCGCGCGGAGTGACCCCTGTTACGAACCCCCGGCCACGGGGGTGGCGGGCAGGTAAGCTGCTTACCTGCTGCGCGTGACGCCGGCCGTGGCGAAGGCGGGGTGTCGGTGCGGTGGGCGCGGTGGTGACCCTGGACGTGCGTCGGGCCCTTCTCGCGGATCGCCTCAGCTACGGCTCCCGGTGGGGCCCTCTCGGGGGAAGGGGCCTTGGTCCCGGACCCCGGCGAGGCGT